>NC_136689.1:1681449-1921449 GCF_903797595.1 Erithacus rubecula | reverse complement strand
TGCTGGAGCAAATCCACATGGCTGGGGAGGTGGCAGCCCCACCAAAATCCTTTTGGATTTTCCTCACTGGGGTTTTCCCCATCTTGGTACCCGGGTTTGGGGCAAGGTCCTTGGTGTTGGGGAGTTGCAGCCAAAAAAAGAGCTGGAAATTCTCATTTTCCTCAAGAAATGCTGCAGGATTAGGGCTGGACTCAGTGATGTGGGAGATCTTTTCCAAATTTAATGATTTTGTGGAGAGCTTCAGAGGTGCTGAGGAAATCTGGCAGGGGATGGGAGCTGGGTTTTCCCTCCTGCTCTGGGATATCTTTGAGCTGGAGAGGTCCCAGTTTGCTTTTAGCTCCTGCTTGACCAGCCAGGGTTCCAGAGCAGCAAACCTGGAGCACTGGATCCTGTTTTTTGTCTTCACATTCCCAATGGAATAAAAATCTGTGAGTGCAGCACAAGCAAGGAGGGATCAGCCCCAAATCTGGGGCTGTTTCAGTGGGTTTGGTCCAAATCTCCAACATTTAATTCCAACATCCCAGATTAAAAACAGGGTTTTCTCCCCTCTCAGTGTAACATCCTTTGCTGCTACATTTTCCCTTTAGGAATTGCTGGATGGTGCAGTGAAAAATTAATAATTTCCCAACCAGCTTTGTAAAGATCTTCTCCTTCAGAGGAGGTGGATTGGGCTCTGCTGCCTAAAGACCTGATTTTAAAGCTGTGGCTGCTGGAAAAGTAGCAAAAGTAGTTTCAGGAAAAAAAATATAGGAAGGATTATCTTGGCTTCTCCAACCACCACAATAAAAATGGTATTTGTGAGCATTTCCTCGGGTCACTGGGAGCAGGGTGATTTCAGAAGTCAATGCCAGCTCTCAGGTGTGCTCTCCTGCTGTCTGGGCAAGTGTCCCTGCCTCAGTTTCTCCCTGGAAAAGGAGGGTGGTGAGGCACAGCTGCACTCTGGGAGCTGCAATGAGGTTTTGTCTCAAAGAGGTTTAAATTCTCTCCCCTCCTGCATCACCCACTGCAGGGGAAGAATCAGACTTGATTAGTTTTCTATTCCAGTGGGAATTTTTTTTCATGGCAAACTCGACTTCTTGACTTCTCACCCCTTCCCCTCCTGGCAGCACATTCACCTCCCTGCCCTGTGACAGCTGAAATTACCAAATCCCCTTCCAAGGGGAGAAAATTCCCTGTGTGGTGCTCAGAAAACTCCCACCAAAACATTCTCCTGAGGGACACAGGGGGATATTCCACAAATCCATGGAATCACAGAATGGTTTGGGTTGGAAGAAGCCTTAAAAATCATCTGCTCCAACCTCTCCACCATGGGCAGGAATGCCACCCTTATTTCCTAGGAAAAGCTTTAGATTTTATTGAAAAGAGGCAGTGCAAGAGCTGTAAAATAATCCTGTTATCAGGGAAGTCTAAAGGAGAATCTTTCTGACCTGAATAAGGCAGCAAGAATTGTCTGGGCTCCCCCAAAATTTGGCTGTGTCATTCCTTCTCCAACTGCAATGGCTTTTCCAGAAGAGAAATTTTGCTGCTGACTTCCCCTGAGTTTCCAGACTGGAAAATCCTCCCAAGTGCCTTCAATGCCTCTTGTGGAGGGCAGTGCAAGATTTGTGGGTGCAAAGCCTGGGACATGTCACTTAAAAACCTTGGAAAAAATTGAGATGGACTCCTACAGTGTCTCTGAATTTCCATATCCAGAGGGGATGAAAGGTTGGATGATTCTCTCAGAGTTTTTTTTTTTTGCTATGGACTGGGTTTTAGACACCACCCTGGAGGTGGTGGGGATGGATGTGGAGCAGGGGGTTCTTTGGGAAGTGCAGCTTGGGGTGTTGGGGGTTAATTGTACCAGGATGAATACCTGAGGAATTAATAATGATCTGCTGCTCATCAGGCAGCCTTCCTGGAGAAATGCAACACAAGAAAAAACACGTTGGGAAATGCCAGAAAAATGCAGAGAAAAAATAAATTGTGGGGGTGGGGGGAAGAAGTTTGGGACCCTGTTCTAGTTCTGTTTAAGAGTCACACAAGAGATTTTTCCCTTTTTTTCTGCCACCCAGAACCCCCAGGGCTGGATCTGCCCTTTGCTAAACTCCCCCAGCCTCTGGGAGACTGAAGATTTTGGGGGATTTCACACAGGGCACGACCTGTCTTGCTGTGGTGCTGCAGCTCCATAAAAGGAGCTGGGGGGAAAAATCCAGTCTGCTCTGGAAGGAGAGGCTGGGCTGTGGTATGAAAAGCATTCCTGAAGAGGATGGATCACCTGGGCTCCTGTCAGAGTGAAAATCAGGGATGCAAACCCAGCACAAGCCACTGACAGCTGTGGGGTTATGTCCCCATCTGGAGCTCCTTGCTGTGCCACCATAAAAAGAGAAAAGGGGAGAAAAAACAGAGAAATAAAGTGATTAACAGGAGTAAAAGCATCTGAAGGAGTGCCTGGACCTCTGAAAGTTCACAAGGGCTCATGTTCCAGGGAATAAATGAAGAGTTTTTTGCAGCTACCCTTAATTTTGCACATCAGGGATAAACATGGGCAGCTTGGCATGGGAACATCTCCAAATTCCTGGATGTCCCTGATGTCCCCAGAGGGATGGCAGTGCCTGGGGAGGGGCCCTGAGGTGGCTGAGCCATTTGGAGTGACACAGGCAGACAGTGCAGGCCTGAGCCACATCTCCACAATGTCCCTTTATTCCCTGTCTGGGCACTCACCCAGCTGGCCACCACCAGGGAATTTGGGGGTCCCAGGGTGGGGGATTGGGAAACAGGACACATTCCTTCTTGGCTGTCTGTGACCCCCCCGCCCCCTTGCTGGAATGAAAAATCCCATTTTCTCTGCAGAGTGAAGCCCTTTGGTTCATGTCATTCCCACTTTGCTTTCCCCATCTATTCCCACCGTGGCTTTCCCTGAGGTGAGCCTGCTGTTAGCTTGGGATCTGTTGGCTCACGGACATTTTGGCAGCAAAAGAAGAGTTTTGTCATTAATTTCCCCTCTGAGCACCAGATTACGGCAGGGATATCCAGAAATAACAAGATTTGGGGGTTTTCCCTTCTGTTTTGGATTATTTTGGGGATGCCTACCCTAATTATTAAACAAACCACCAGAATCAATGCAATCTGCTGCTGTGGGTTCCACTGCCAGAGAGTGACACTGAGCTGGTTTTGGGGTCAGGATGGGTTTTTGGGTGAGCAGACTCCTCGTGTGTCACCTGCTGGGAGTTACCTGGAGCCAGCTCCCTGATGGATGGTGCCAGGAGCTGCTGCCAAACAGCTGCTGAGACATTCCCTGCCACCACTTCCCCTGCCCCTTGCCAGGAATGATTTGAGTCTGTGGAGTTGTTGAAATGTGGAGAACGATTTTTGAGAAGAAATTTGCAATTGTGCTCTGCTCAATAAACATAGAAGGAAAATACTTGGCTGGTTCCCAGACATCTATTCCATTGATTTTGGTGAATATTAGAATTAATTTATGAAAATCCAAGCACCTTCACCAGTCTTAAAACACAGAGATTGGATCCTGGTAGTTGGGTTTTACTCCTGATATAATCTTGCCTAATAAATGACTTTTCCTGAAACTGCTGTCCCTGAGAGGAAAGCAGGGGATAAAAAAGAAAATCAGGATAATTTGTGTCCATTTACAGATCTGTGGTTCAACACCCCAGCTCATTCTCTCCTTTCTAATTGCTGCTTTCTTCTCTTCTGGGGCTCCTTTGTTTCTCTCTGCAAGCAGCCCCAGCTTTCAGATGTTTTAGGGTCATTCCTCCATGTGCTGCAATGCTAATTATTCCTCCTGCCCTAATTGGGTTTTCCATATCAATCCCAGGCACCCAGGCCATGCAGCATCCCCCAGTTCACATGAGAAACCCTCCCCACAGCCACACTCAGGACAACACAAAAAATCCCAAAAAACAACACAGGGGAGCAAACCATGGGTTGTGTTGTTTCTTAATTGTTCTGTTTTAATTAGAGGGTTCCAAACCTACTGCAGCCATGAGCCCAGTTTGCCCCATCAACATTTTGCAATGATGAAGATGGCATTGATAACAGTCAAAATTCTTTTCCTTTTTTTTTTTTTTTTTTTATCCACAATATCCAAAATATTCAAAGTGGAAACTGCTCCCAACACTTTCCAGTCAATGAATGATTTGGGGAAAACTCTCTCTCTCTCCCAGACAATATTAGAATTGGTGCTGATGTCATGGAACAGGTCCCATTCAGAAAAACCATTGACAAGAGTCCAAATTCCTCCAACTGTTAAATCTCCTTTAATTTCTCCTCTTTGTGGAGATATAAGCTGTGGGGGTTTTGTTTGTTTGTTTATTTCTCCCTTGCAGAGAGTGAGTTTTAATTTAATTTGCATGTTGGGTTGCTGCTCTTTTTGTGCTGCTTTTAATATATTCAGAGCATTTGGGGAGCCTGAGGTTTGGAGGCAGAGGAGGGGGAGATTGTTTTCATTGAAGGATGTGGCTTTGAAAAAAGAAAGTGAAAAACTGGGGAAAATGAATTCCATGAGTGCCAGCACAGGCAAGGAAATGCAGGATCTTTTTTTTCCATGCATTTTTCCCAGTAAAAATAAGCAAAACCCTGTATTTCCTCCTTTTTTAATAGTATCTGCTTTAATAAAAATAATTGCAGCAAGGGTAAGGAGAAAAAAAAAGAACTAAGCAACTAGACAGGGGATTAAGGTAGATAAATTCCAAGGAAAGATTAATCAGAAGAATTGAAAAATACACTGGGAAATTAATATAAAGAGGATTGTGCAGAGCTTTCCATGGACATCTTTGTGTCCTGTGTGTTGGGATGGTGCTTTGCACCCTGCCCATGAGGATGAGGGTGTGTGGGATGGGGATGCACAGATGTAGGATGTTTTATAAACCCCTCTTTCCACCAAATCTCTGCTTTTCCCTCCCCACTTCCAGCTTGCTCCTTTCCAAAGTGGCACTCCTAATTTGATGTTTTAGAGCCCAAAATGAGCAGTGTGTTACAAAGAGGAGGTTCCCTGCAGGCTGAAGGAGGTGACAATGCTGAGGACTCCTTGCTGAGGACCCTTGTCTCTCCTAAAGAAGGATTTAGTGTTTCTCAAGGGTTTAAAAACATCCCAAAAACAGCTGTAGGAAGGTTTGTAGCTGCAGGAATATCTGTGTAATCTAATCAGATTTCACCCCCAGCTGCTGAGGTTCGGTGTGGTTAAAACACAGAACCCCAGAGCCAACCTTGAAAAATCTGCTTTTTGGGACCATGTGGCCAAACCCAGACTTGCCTGTCAAAACCAAAGAGGAGGGTCCCTAAAGGGGACCTGGAGGGTGTTTATTTTCCTCTCTTCACCCCCCAGGAATGCAGATTTAGAAAAGGCACCCACCCAAAGGATGCAGAGAGGAGGGGACAGGTGGCACCGAGGGATGCTCAAACATCTGCCTTCCCCTCCCAGCACCATCCTGGCCCGGTGTGAATTCCAGGAGACAATGAGAGCTGCTTGGGGCTGATGAAAAGCTCCTGCCCTGCTGGGTCTTGGGGGAGATAACCCCAGCAGAACCCCCCCAGCCTCCCCCAGCTCCTGGGGAACCCGCAGGGTTGTGTCCCCGTGCTGGCAATTGGTGTGTGTGGCACCATTAAGAATTGATATGCTGTGTATGAATGGCCATACTTCAAAATGCCTGAATAGACCCCGAGCTTGCCCCCACCACTATTAAAAAAAAAAAAAAAAAAAAGAAGAAAACCAAACTCAAAAAAAAAAAACCCAACATTGTTGAAAAAAAGTCCCCTACTCAGCCTGGGAGGGAAAGTTTGTGTATCAATCTAGTTTTATAATAGTGTAATTTAGTGTCTAGGCCTGGGCTCTGGTGGTGATATTGTACTGCAATGAATGAGACAGAGGGCTCCAGGCTGAGCAGGAGCTCGAGGACCCGGCTGCCTCTATTCAGGCCAAACTAATCGGCTTCAGCTCAGCTCTCCGCCAAAGCTCCCCTCTCAGTAGTGGGTTTTTCTCTGGGTTTTTGTTACTGTTTCTTAAAGAGCTCAGCTGGCTGCTGAGGCTGAAAAGAATCAAATTATTAAAGATTTTGTGGAAAATCCAGTGAGAATGGGCCCATGCAAGAATAATAGCATTGTGCCACCGTGGGCCATTCCCAGCTTCCAGTCGGGAGAAATTGTCAACTCTGTCTTTGTTTTCTTAACCCTTTCAATGGAAACAAAATAATATTTAGCTCAGCACAAAATACCTTCTTTTTAATTTCTAATCCTTTCAGGTTCTTTTTTTTTTTTTTTTTTTTTTTCCATCCCCCCTTCTCCTCCTCCTCCTCTTCCTCCCTCTCTTTCTCTCTCCCCCTCTCCTTTTTTTTTGTTGGCTGTCCTCTGAAATACATTTATATCCCTCATACATTCCCCTTCTCCTTGCCAGTTGGCCAGAGGGGCATCTGTTATCAGGAAAGCCCCTTCTTTTTTAAACAGGATGTAAAATGGGTGATTAAATCCTTTATTAACAGTTGCCACCAGAAAAGGGAAGAGGAAAGGGAAACATTTTCTTTCGAGCTTCTATTTTTAACATTTAGAAGCAGTTAATAAATCATTAGTGTGTTGCTCAGTGGGCTGCTTGCAAAATGTGTCATGTTCTTAAATGTCATCACATTTTAAATTTAGAGAAGTATTTAATTAGCATGTTGTAAAGGCATTAAAGATGAGTAAGGAAATGTCTGCCTGTCTGTCTGTCCATCCTCAACCCATCAGGGAAGATTCAGACGAGCCATTTAATCACTCTCCTCTTTTATTTAGGGACCAAATAGCTTTTCATATGTGACCCATCTCTTTCCTGGATTATTTTTCCTCTGCACACACCAATCCTTAAAGCATTGAGGAGCAGCATTGTCTCAGAGCTGGGGGAAAAGGAAAAGGACACAGTGTGGGTGTTGAACCCACAATTGGTGGAGCACCCCAATTTTCCTGGGGGTGGAAACCCATGGTCACAGCTCCTTTGCTTGGGCAGCAAAGTGGCAGCCACCTTTCCCAGGCTTTCCCAGGAATGGAGCAGAAGTAGGAAAAGGAGGGGAAAAAAAAATGAATTATCTGAACAAAACCTCTCCATCCCAAGGATCTAGGGATGGGGTGACAAAGCACGAGGGCAGATCTTCTCCTGGTGTAAAGCTGCTGGCAGCAGAGTTAAACTGGGTGTAAACAGGGTCAGCCTGTGACCCTCTGAGTTATAACAGTGATAGAAAGCCCAGCATCAGGGCTGGGGGGAAAATTAAGGGACAAAAGGGCACTCACTGCCCCACTGTGGGAGATCCCACAGGATATTCTTCCTCTGCATATTCTGAGGGAGAATTCTGATTATTCTGATTATTCTCCCTCAACTTTGCTCTGCTCTAACCTACTGACAGCAGAACTAGGTTGTCTGGTAGATTTGGGGCTGTCTCTGTGTGTTTGGGGCTGGACTGTGTGTCCAGTGTTTCAAACAGACTTTCTGCCTTTCCAGGGAAGCTGCTCCATAACAAGCCGAGGGTCCCATCCCAGCCAGCCTCACCACTTGGCTTTCAGACAGGGGAAGCTTATTCATGTTTTTATCCCTCAGCCAAGTCCAGTCAGGAAGCCTGAGATGTTTTAAACTGGGGGAAGGGCACAGGGACCCAGGGCTCTTGTGCCAGGGGAGGAGGGAGGCATTGCATTATCACAGTGTTTTCTGGAGTTGAGTGTCTTTTGTGTGATAGAGTTGTATCCCTACCCCTGGCATAATGCTGGCTTGGGAGGGGACTTTTTTTTGTTCTCCTGGCACTTGTTGAGAGGACAAGTCCACCCCTGCTTGCTTGGATCACCTACAGTGGTGGGAGAAGGAGGGAAGATGTGAAGCAGGGGTGCTGGGGCTGAGGGATCTCAGCAGTGACTCAGCCCAGTGTGAGTGGATCTTACACTGCAGCCCAACACTCTGACACGTCTGGGGATGAGCCAGTGTCCTAGGTTAGAGTATAAAGATGTGCCCAAAAGTATGGATTCAATCACCATCTGCTGAAACCAGGTGGGACAGTGATTTTTATCTCTGTGGGAGATATCCTTTGCTAATGGGCCAGCTGTTAAAACCAGGTGGGGCAGTGTTCTTTATCTTTCCCCTGACCCATCCTCCCTCCAGGAGATATCTCCTGTTAATGGGCCATGGCTGATAAAATTACATCATCCCATTGGGAGAGGGTCCAGCCAGGGAGAAGAGCCAAACGTTTCCTACCCAGATGAAAACTGAGATTTAGAACACCAAGGCAGCCCTTACCCACTGGTTTCCAGAGAACAAGAGCTACCAGATCTTCCTACAGGATCACTGCTTCAACAAGACCCCTTCATCTGGACTGCTGCCACCACCCTAACCAGCAGGGTGTCAGGTATTCTGACTCTGCCAGTGGTTTTTCTTGTGTACTATTGCATGTACTTCATTTTTCTCTTTTTTTCCTTTTAAATTGTATTTCTGACTTGGAGTTTTTCACTGGTTTTGCTTTCAAAACCCTTACAGCCAGACACAGGGAAGCTGTTGGTTATCTTCCTCTGGAGAAGGTATTTATCACCAATCCCACCCCAGGATGTTTTCTCTTCAGTCTGCTTTGAGGAAGGAGAGAGCATCATCGTGCTTTCCATCTGAAGTCATGGGGGAATGTCCCAGAAAAACACCTAAACCACCTTTGTGTAATGTTGCTCCTGGCCCTTTTCAAGTGGATAAACATCCTTGGATCTTTCAGAGCAGGTGATAAAAGATCTTCTTCTAAGGAATCCTTCCCTAGAGATCCCTCAGACATTAGCTCATGGCCTTACACACCTTTTCCTCGTTAGGCAAACCTCACCCCCTTTGCTTTGCTGTCCTGGATCCTCCTCTGCCCATTTTCAGGCCTGGATCAGGAATGTCCCTCACTGAACAACACATCCTGTGGGTACACAGCAGTGAACACCCAGCACTATCCATCAGTTTCTCCATGATTTCTATGCTGTGATTCCCACTCCTGACCCCACAGCCACTCCCCAGCACCCTTTGCTGGACACCTGAGGCCAGGATGAAGGATGTACACCTGGAATGGGCTAAGCAGGGGTGACTGAAGGTGTTTGTTGGAGCAAAACCTTCTCAAGGACACTTCTCATCCTGGTAACACTCAACTTTCCTCACCACAAGCTTGGAATCAGACAAGGAGCATCACAGGAATCCTTCTCAAAGTGTCCTATCTCTTGTGGCCACCTCCACCTGTCCCCTTTTGTCTGCTCTTGGAGATGAGTTTTGCAGCTCAGGGGCTTTTGGTTGATCCATAAGAGCTCTTCTGGAGCTGTAGGATGCTCATGGACCTGCTACAGCCCGTGCTGAAGATACTGCAATACAAGAGACAGTGTGTCCTAAACTTGGCTATATGCCTGGATTAGAAATTAAAGGCAAATAAGGCAACCTAAGCTCTGGAACTGCATCAAAGGCAAAGCCAGGCTGAACGGGAAGGATCCAATTTCACAGTTGAGTTTGTTAAATAGGTGGGTGGTGGCTGCTGGTGCTGCGCACGTCCCTTTATTAACAATTTAAAAATGAGAGGTCCCTGCCTGGAGATAGCTGGAGGATCAGAGCTTTTTTTTGGGCTGCCTTGCCACAGGTGATCCTCACTCATGCAAGGTTCCTGCTAAACCCAGCAGAGCTACTCCAGGCACAAGGATCATCCTGGATAAATGGAATATAAAGCAAGGACAGTAATAAACCCTTGGCAGCCTCAGCACAGCAGAAATAATCTGACAAATCTTCCTCTTTCTTTATCATTTGTGGGTAGTCCATGAGTAGGTCAGTCCCAGATAGGAATTATTCATCTGTTCATTCACACAAATATGTTTTTTGTTTGGGATGACTCCTGAATTTCCCTGGAATCAGTTAAACACTCCAGGGTGCTCCCCTTGCATTGAGCCTCTGACTGCTTTCCCAGAAGCAGATGTTAAGGATGACAATTTGGCAAAGAGAATTTGCCAGATGATTTTTTTTTTTACTTTGGGTACAGATCTTATATGTCATAATTATTGGATAGTCATTAAAGCCAGAGTTAATCGAGATTTCACTGACAGCACTTTTAGATCTCTTTGCAATATATAAAAAAGGCTTTTTTATGACCTTAGAAAAAGTTTAATAGTTTTATTCCAAGACTCTCACATACATTGTTTGCAGTGTTTATTGGACAGGAGTTATTAAAAGGGTCTCCTCTACCTACATAAGCATCAGGATGAACAAATATGATTTTCATTTATTTTTGTGCATAATTTTGTGTGACCTGTTGTATTATTGCTACTTCTTGCCTGATTTTTTTCTTGCTTATGGCAATTTACAATTCAACTGCAGACCTTTTATATCTGAACCTTTCCTTGTGTTTACATTCTGTGATAAATGAGCTGAAAAGAAACAAAACCTCTTCCTTGGGTTTTTAGCACTCAGAACCAGGTTGGAGAAATATCCTTGTGAAGATTCAAAACTCAGAAAATAAATTGCATGAATCCAGCATGAATTATTTCTGAGTTGTCCCAGTGTTTAAGCAGATCTGATAATTTTGGCAGAGAAATGCCTGGAGAGGTTGTTGGGCTGCTTGGCAGGGGCAGCTCTACACGAAATGGTTCTGTAAACAAAAGGAGGTGATTAAAATACATTTGCCAGAAAAGAGCCCAGATTTCCCATGCAACGTGGAATACTCGAGACAGCAGAGCTTTTCCTTTCTGTGCTCCCCTCAGCTCCTTGGTTTTATCATCTCTCAGTCAGAGGCAGGCAGGACAATAGACATTGAGAAATTCTCTACAGGGGACACGACGCCGAGGTCTGTGGTGCCAGTTTTACATCTCCTTAGGACTTGTCTTCATGGCAAATGTGACCAGAATAGCTATTTTGGAATTAGCTTTCTATGGTGTCACTATTCCAGAGGAAGGAGATTTTATTCCAGATGAATTACCCCGTTGAGGAGAGTGCTTGCTGTTTTGCAACTAAAACACGTTGTGTGTGGAGCAGCACATGGTGACGTGCAGAGATGTAGGACAGAAAGAGGGTCAGATGTGACAGGGCCACATTAATGCTGTGCTCAGATCATGGTGTTTTCTGCAGCATCATGTGGGGGGGAAATAGGGTGTTCCTCCTTAAAATGTATTTTACTAAAATACTTTGTCCAGCACGAGCTGCCCACCTCATCTCTCTCACCAGGTAATGGGGTGAGAGGCTCCTCCACGGGAATCTCAGCAGTTTTAGGTGTATTTGAGTGGGAGGAATTGCTTTGTATAAGGTTTTACCCCTCTTGCATTAGAAAGGAAGCCAAAATTCAGAGCTTAATCTAGAACTGGGAGAGTGGTGATGAAACAAATCCTCCTTCAGGTGTCCTCTCAGATGGGAGGTGGGACTCATCCTGCCAGTTCAGGTGCAGGTTGTGTTCTCAGGGCCAGACAAAAGTTATTGCTGCCCCTGAGATAAACATTTAAGATGCAAGTGGGTCACCTGTGGGCAAAATCTCTGTCTAGGTTTCTCAGAAATTGCCACCTTTTCATGAATTATCCCCCACTGTTACCTCTTGCCAAGAAATGTCTTTTTTTGTGTCTGTGGCTCAGTTCCCTCCACATGCATGTTCTGCCCTGGGTTTAAAATGTTTTTAAGCCTTTTGGCTCCATTGGGAAACTGGCCCCCACTGCTTGGCACTGACCTGCCTGCAGAAATGTCCATCCTGTCCGTGGTGGAGGTGCTGATTCTGGGTTTTTAACCAGGTATGGCCCATGGGGAATTATAAAAACAACACAGCATGTTCAGGCAGAATCCCTGAGCCACAGAGCCTCTGTATCAACTGCCCCAGAGGAGAGATGTCTGCATGGGTTCTCCCAGTTTGATGGAAAATAAATAATCTTAGCTTTTTGGGGAAAGAGAAGTTAGAGGATGCTCTCTTCAGTCAAGTATTGTTGGGAAAATTGGTCCAGCCCCTGATCTTGTAGTGAAAATTGCTCCATAAATGCAGGGAAAAATCAACCCTACAATGGATAAAGGCCACTCGAGAATTTGTGGAGAGGGGGAATATCTTTTATTGGGCCATCTGATATGACCAGAGCAGAAAAATGTGCTTCTGGGTACACAAGATCTTCTTCTCATCTAGATTAATAAAAAATTAGGAGAGATCAGACAAACGAAGTCAGTAGATTAGATTGTGCCCTGTGGTGGTGAAGGGTTTGCAGCCTCCCATGGGTGACGTGGGCTGAGCTTTATCTCACCAAGTTATGCTCAGAATGAACCTCAGGGGCCTTTTCCTGCTGCAATCATTTGTACAGCTCCTGAGGATATGGATGGACAGCTCTGGAGAGCACAGGCTGCAAGTCCAGTGTGTTGCAAGACCCATTCCCAAACCAACATATGGATTTTATTGGCAAAAATCAGCTTAGAAAGGTTGGGTTGGCTCTTGGAAATGGGGATTCAATCCCTGTGGTGCAAGTGCAACACTGGGGAATTATTTGCTGTGGGACCCATGTCACATTATTTGCCAAAAATGAATGGTAGTCTTTCACCTTCTGCAATTAGTTAGAGAGTTCTGGTTGTCTGGAAAGTGATTTATCCCATTCATGTTGGGGTCAGAGAGAGACTCTAACTCCTGATGTGGCACATCAGCCTCAACTGAGCAGCTTTGTAGAATGAGACATCTCCACCTGCCTCTCCAGAAGGCAGCAAGAAAATCAACTCCTCAATTTTAGGAGACCAAAGAGAGATGAAACAAACCATATTCTGTTTGGGGTTTTTGTGTGCTTTTGCTCCTCACTTGTAAAATAAAGGTTAAGCCTGTGCTCCATCAGAGAAGGTGTGGACAGAGATGTGTTAAAGAAATGAGGTGTGCTGTGGTCACACAACTTCCATCCCTGGAAGGGCTCCAGACCAGGCTGGAGCAACCTGGGTTAGTGGAAAGTGTCCCTGACCATGATTTGTCACCACAAGAATTAGTGGTGGAAAAGCAAGGAGGGCAGTTGTCACTGGTATTGATTGATGCCCAAAAGTAATTTTGTGAGCAGGTCTGTCTGTCACTGTGCTGCCCTTTGGCCTCCTGAACCTGACAGAAATGTTCATCTAAAAACCTCATCCTACACAGAGGAGCAAAGAGTCTCTGTCACTATGGAAGGACCTTTGGTGATGGGCACTTTACAGCCTGAAACAGACATTGAAGATCAGGTACCCCAGCAAATCTCAGAAAAAAAAAAAAAAATAGGGATAATGGAAATGCTGAGCTTCAGTTCTTGGAGTACAGGAACAACAGGAAAACAATGAAATGTGGGGCAACAGTGCAGAATGAAGCTCATTTGGGTCATTTTTTCTTCCCTATTATTTCATCCTCTGAGAGAAAAATTCCAGATCAAACCCCTGTGGTGGATTAAACTCTTTGGGTTTAGAGTCCGGAGGGATTTACAACCAGCAAAGTGTATCTGGATGGAGATATCAATGCCTTGGGTCTAACACCTGAACTTCTTGAGAAAGTTTCATGTCTTGAGAATGGAGAATTTGGAGGAATTATTGACAATCCCACGTATGATTGAATTCCAGGTCCTGATTGTAGTGCTGCAGCTCTTCTCTTCCACCACATTTTGTCTTGGAGGGATCAACCAATCCTCTGCCCCACCTGGACTCTGCTGCCAGGTGGAGAAGAGCTTCTTTTGAAGCCTAGTGGGAGAAAACCTTCTTTTTCTCCAATATTTTATTTAGAAAAGGAGAAATCAAGATGGGATTGATCATCACCCTTTGGATGTCATAAAAATGATAGAGGACAGGCATGAGAGATACAGGCTATTGGCACTTTACAGTGAAATCCAACTTTTGGGGCACCAACAAGAGACCCATCGTCTCAACAGACACTTTTTGGCACATTTTTTTCCCCAAAGATCAGATGGAAAGTTTGCTATTAAAGTGGGAGATGTGGCTTCACATGAATTCAATGGTGTCATGTCACTTAAGGGACGTGTCCTTGAGACATCCCCCTTCCAAAAACACGTCCCCAAACAGACATTTCCTGCAATCTGCTTGCAGGAAATCATTCAGCCACCAGATGTCTCTCCATGCTGCCCTGGTGAGCAAGGAGGACAAAACTGGAAATCAACTCATATGGAAAAACTTTTATTTATAGGTTTGCACTCTTGTCTTTGTTAGATCATATGCCTGGGATTGTTTTTTCACCACCTTGGTGGGTTCTCTGCTTCAGGGGTGGGTTTTGAGGCATCTCCATGGGTTGAGAGGGCTGCAGTAAATTGTCTCTGGAGCTTTTCCTGCTCATGGTGGCACTGTTGAAAGATTGGTGCTAATGAGGTCATTTTGGAGGTCAGAGGAGATTTATGGGAGGGGTGGTCTTTAATGAAGGGGTTTCAAGGTGAGGAGTGTCCAAGATGGAGTGGAGTAGCCAAAGAGCATCCAACCATGAATTTGGAGCATGGAGAACACACCTAGAGAAGACTCAGTTCCAATCTCAACTGTTTCTCCAACTGCTTTTCATCTGTCACATAGCCAAGATTCAAACTGTCCAAAGTCTGAGGCGACTTTTGCTTTCTGTTTTCTTTGAGAAGTTTATAAAAGACCATTGTGTGAACTGGACACTTTGGAGTATTCCCAACAAATGGGGAATTTCATATGGAATTGCACATTCCTGAGACTAAGAGCTCATGGGCCTGCAATAAGTGCAAGTTCCTCTGTCCTCACAAATCATGACTGACTTCATTTCTCAATGGGAATAATAATTTAATTCTGCTTGGTGGCCAGTCTGCAGCAGGTTGGGAATGAAATGTCCCAAATTTCCTCTCTTTTCCCATGGAAAATCCATGTTTTTCTTTAAAAACAGCAGTATGAACAAAGTTTGTGACACTTGTAGAGTTAGATCCCCTTAAATTTACTCTTCAAAGTCACCCCCAACTTGGATTTACAGCCAGCTCCTGAATCCAACAGAAATCCTTGTGCAAGTGAAAGGTGACAGCTCTGATGATTTTGGATCTGGAAGAAGACACCACCACAGGCACACTGGGAAAGATTTAGCAAGGTGAGGGCTGGGTTTGAACACCTTCAAGGTTTGAATCTTCCTTGCAGCCACAGAGTGGAAATCCAGCTGACTCAACTCAAGCCTTTTGTGCTTCTTCAGCAGCTGTTCAGATTAATGCCATTAAGAATTTATTATTGCACGGTCTGGGCAGACATTGAGGCCATTTTTTGGTCAAAACTTGAATTTGTTTTGGTGTCTTCAGCTGTAGGTTTCTCCCTAGTTAAAGTGGCCTTCACTCTTCAGGTCCTGTGATTATTTAGAGTTTTCCTTCTTATGGGAGGCTTCTCAGGGAGAAATATTTTTGGGCCAGGAGCTGACATGTTCAAAGAAAATTTTGATACCAAAATTTATTTAATCCATGCAAAGCACTTTTGAAGCACATGCACATTTTTCTTTATAGCTTTTTTTTTTTTTTTTGGATACTTTTTGTAAATTCCACTTCACGATCGAGAATCCTGCAAATCCCAGGTGAGGCATGCAATTTTGGGAAGGTTTCATCAGCCCTAATTTACACCTCTAAAAGTGAGATGCCCAGGTCCAAGTTAGTCAGCCCAGGCTTGTTTTGTGGTCAGGGGAGAGGAGAGTCACCCCGAGGGGGAGATTAATCTCTTAAAACAGACACCCAAGGTTGCTCATGCAAATCCCTTGCTGGACATGTCCCGTTCTCTCCTTGGCTGTAAACATTTGTCAGGCTTTAAATCTTTTTAAAGTCAAGTGAAATGATCACTGTCTTCATTTTTTTCAATCAGATTGAGAGAAAAAACCACCTTTTTCTGAGAGCCATTCCACCTTGAAATGTTGAGGGAATATTAGTGTATTGTGGATCTGTTTCATGGATGTTCATGTCTGATGTTTTTGTGATACTGGGGTGGATCAAGCTGTGTTAGCCCCATCTCCTGTCCCTGACACAGGCCAAGTGTGACTGGGGAATTCACAGAATTCACAGAATCACTGGGTTGGAAGAGACCTTCAAGATCATCAAGTCCAGCCTATTCCAACACCTCAACTAACCCATGGCATCCAATCTTTTATAAACACACCCAGGGATGGTGACTCCACCACCTCCCTGGGCAGACCAATCCAGCACTTTATCACTCTTTCCATGAAAAACTTTTTCCTAATATCCAACCCATGGAAGAGCAGGGGAACAGGACAAACCCAGGGTGACATTTCCATCCACTCCCAGCAACCCCCAGCTGGAATTTCCATTGGAAGATTTCAACCTTTCAATATCAAAAACTCCTCACGTGCCTTTCTCTGGTGAATACTGCCCAGCTGCTTCTTAAATTGAGATAAATTTAAATACCTACAGCTCCCTGTGGTGGAGATTTCTACCATCAAACCCCACCAGCAGAAAACCTCTTTTCTGTTGTTCCCAGCCTAATTACAGTGGATGTCTCCTGGGTGTAATATTATGAGAAATGGTGGGTATTTGATCCATATTCACCTCTCAGCACTATTGTGTCCCAAAGCCTGGCTGCCCCAAGGATTTTTTTTTGGTGGATTATGCTGGCTTGCACCACACAGCCTGTGCTTACAGAGCAGTTCCCACCTTCTTCGTGCCAGCAAGCTCTAACCACCTGCTTGATGAGCTAGCAGAACGTTAAGTTTTTTATTAGCTTGTACTAATTGCAAGCCACAAGTGAAAAAAAGTAATTTCCTTGACATTACCAGTTGGATAAATGATGCTGAAAGGTGGACCTGCCTTTCTTCAGTTAACCAGTCATTGTGCTGTTAATAATCTGAAGCTTTTCTGCATTTAGATGACTTGCAAGACATCTGCTTGACATGCAGAACTGTGTGACCTCCTTGGGTACAGTTGTTTTCACAGACAAACTGGCTCAGGCAGCACATGGCAATTGTTGGGAGCTGGTTTTGTTTATCAGCATCACCATGGATGTAAACAGAGATGTCAAAACCAGATCACTGGGTCTGGAAGTTCTTTAGGACAGGGTCCACCACCCTGGGCTGTGTTTGGGCATCACCCAGCAGCAGGGATGGTCTGCAGGGGTGAGGAGCACAGAGGCACCACCACAAAACAAGGATTACCATTGTGATGGAGGCTGTGATAACAACAATGACACCTGGATCTCATTGTGCTCCTCAGCTATCTAAACATCCTAATGAAAGGGGAGGAAAACTAATCCATCCAGGTCACACAGCCAGTCTTTTGGTCACATTTTATCCCGTGTTTGGAGTGTCTGCTGCCTTTTAATGAGTAACCTTTCTCTTCCCCCAGCAGGAACAACATCTGCTGCTAAGGCAAGGTGTGTCCTGCCAGCCTGGATCAGCAGCTGGGAGCCAGGGAACTGATTCAGAGCTCTTGAGGACCACTCAGGTATCATTCATTAACAAGCCCAAAGGTTATTCCTTGTGTCCAACTGCTCCTGTGTGACTGAGGTGCTAACAGGGTGGTGTTCCCACTCCATGGCTGAACCAGGAACAAGTTTCCTTATTGATTTAGCTGTTCATGGCAGCCAAAGTCCTTCCCTCAGCCACTTCAGGGCTATTTACTTGTCCTGTCCTCCTCATTTCATTGAGACACTACATTGTACCAGCGGACAGTGAGGAAAGCACAAGAGGGAGAAATCCCCTGCAAAATCCTGGCATAGAATGTGGAAGACAAAACCACCTGTAGGTGCTTGAAGGGGCTGTGTCTCATTACATTCTGCACTCACAGTGACAATCCTTTGTCAAAAACTCCCCCCTGCTTCATGCTGATTAACCAATTTCTCCCTTCTGTGACCCTGGGTCTGAGAAATAAGCAGGACCCAAGCTGCTTCTTTATTTTTGATAGCTCCTGGAATCTGGGTGTGTTGCTTTGTGAAGGAGCAGCTTGAGGAATAGAAATTCCAGAGGAAGCATTTGTCCCTCTAGAAAGCAGAAGTTTGTTGAAATCAGAATTCTTGCTCAAGAATTATCAGCCCCTGGGAGATGCCTGGTGACTCAGGGCATTGGCTTCAGGTCTCTGTCTGGCAGGGAGGGGAGGCTTCTACCTGGATTTCCATATGGACTTTGGCATTCCTAGGATGAAAGGCACTTCCTGCACAAACCAGCTGCATTGATGAGGGCAGAACAAACAGGTTCAAGGCTCTCCCAGGATTCCTGCATGGAAGAAATTCTCACTGTAGTGAAGCTGGCACTTCCTCACTAGCACCACTCTTTCCCACTCACAGAATTGGGAATTATCTCATATATTCCAGGAAAAAATAATTATAGGGCAAATGTATTTCTGAGAGCTTGGTGAGATGTAGTCAATGCAGCCTTGCTGTTTCTCCTCTCTGACAAAGGAATAGACAAAATTTAGGGTGTTGGGATGTTCCTGAACCAGGAAAAATGGCACAAGGATCCAAGGGGTCAGGTCCAGACCAGAGATCTGTTTTAAATCACCCTTAAAGTGATTTAACCTTGCTGTCCTTGCACGAAACCAGCTTTGAAGAGAAACTGAGCTGACCTCACCTTAACACCACCGAGTTCATTAGTGAACACTTCACCTGTTGACACTCGCAGGCAAATCCCAGACCAGGACTGTAGCCCTGTGGAATGCAGATCTGGCTATGTGCCTCCAAATGACTGCATGATGGGGGGAAAAAACCCTTCCACACCTGCAAATAAAAGACATCAGTAAGCAAATTCCAAAGCCAGGCTGGGTAGCAATGAGATGGCAAAGCTTTCAGATTTTATTGGGCCACGGTGTGTTTCTTTATGGGCTGGTGAGCTGCTGGTCAGGAGCTGCTTTCAGCTGGATTTCCCAGCTTCAAAGGATGTTGGATTGGATTGATTGCTCGAGCAGGATCCAGCTTGCAGATTAAGACATCATAATTTGGGTGGCAGGATGCAAAGTGCTGCCTGCATGTGCTGGAAGGCTCTGAGCTCCTGTCACAGCCAGTGGAGATTGGATTTTCCATGTGCCTGACTGAGCACAGGTGTCCAGGACCATCTGTGGTGTCTCTGTAATTCCTCTGGGCATCCCCCTGCCAATCCAGAAGGACATGGACCTCCCACAGGGTCTGTGTGTGCCAAATCCATATGACATTCAGATTTCCAGATGCCCAGAGTGCATCCCTGTGCCTGTTTTTGGGCACCTCCACTGGTGTGAGTGAATCCAAGAGCTGAACCCCACTCCTTGGGACCCACAAAACCTGTATGTGCCAAATCCATATGATATTCAGATTTCCAAAGGGATACAGGTAGCACTCAGCCCTCATGGTGAAATGAATCCTTCAGCTGGTTGTGAACAGTAATAGGAACTTGAAAGTCAGGACTCAAGCCCAGGCAAATTGGGCTCAGTCACCTGGCTGCAGTGTCTGATGCCTGGTGACATATCCTGGGGGATCTGAGACATCTCCTGGAGTTCCAGACATGTCCCAGACCTGCAGGAGACCCATGGCTCTCCTGGACCAGCATCCAGAGGACAGGCAGAACACTCTGGAGATGCCCAGAGTGCATCCCTGTGCCTGTTTTTGGGCACCTCCACTGATGTGAGTGAATCCAAAAGCTGAACCCCACTCCTTGTGACCCACAAAGCTTGTGTGGCAAGGCTGGGACCTCATGGAGGCTTTGGGTGCCTTGCTGACATTGAGGGTGCTTGGTTCCCACCAGACTGGGGCAAAAAGATGGGGTATAGAATGATTTGATTTGTTCCTATGGGTCTGGCACATCCCAGGCTGGTTTGAGGCACTGTTTGTGCAAGGAAAGCAGTCAGGAAAGAGGATGAAGTGAACCTGGCCATGGTTTGTTTAGGAGCAGCTCAGTCAGTGCTGAGGTGAAAGACTGAGAAATAATTTGAGGCTGTACAGGCTGGAGAGGAGAAAGTCACAACATCTTCCAGGATCTGAAGCAGCTGCATGAAAGCTGGAGAAGGAAATTTCATCAGGAACTGTAGTGATGGGAGTATGGGAAACATCTTCATACTCAAGGAGGGGGAATTTCAGTTAGAAACAGCAGAAATTCTCTTCTTTGAGGGTGGTGAAGCCCTGCCCAGAGAAGCTGTGGCTGCCCCTGGATCCCTGGAAGTGTCCAAGGCCAGGCTGGATGGAGCTTGGAGCAACCTGGAATAGTGAAAGGTCTCCCTACCCATGGCAAGGGTTGGAATGAGATGAATGTCAAGGTCCCTCCCAACCCAAACCATTCTAATTCTAATAATTCTAATTCTAATTCATTCTAATTCTATGATTTGGATTTTTTTGCTGGTGACCAAGCTCACCAAGCTCAGTGCACTGTTTCTCAAAGGAACAGGAGCTCCCAACTCTTCTGACTGTCGGGTACCTGGAGCCCCTCTGCAGCACCTCAGTCCTTAAGTTATGCCTGGGGATGAGGTTTGACTCCTGCCTCTTGTGTCAAACATCTCTCCCTTGCTCATGGAACAGTTTTAAGTGACTTGTGTGACCTGGGTTGTCTTGAGCAAAGGCCACTGCTGTGGCTAAATGGGACCATAGTTTGTGCTGCCTTCCCATGGGGGAATAACTCTCAAACAAAATAAAAGGAAACTTCAAGAGTTTCCCTAATAGTGAAAAGTCCAGGTCATGAGGCAGCAATAAGTTATCAAGACCTTGTTGTCTTTCATTCCTAAAAGGATCTGGAAGGGTTAATGGCATGTGTAAGCTGAGAGTAACTGAGATGTCCACTCATTTCTTAGTTTTCCTTATTTAGGTTCAAAAAAAAAAAAAAAAAAAAAAAAAAAAAAAAAAGGCTCTTGCTCAAACCTGGTGAAGCAGGCAACACAGCTTAACAAATAGGCTTATCTCAAGTGCTCTTTAATAAGAATGTTTATCATTTATTTCTGGAAAATATGCTGAGCCCGGAATGCTGAAAGCTCTCGCTGGTGTTTGACCTGTTCAAAGCCAGGCATGGGAGTGTTTTTGGGGAGGGGGATATTTTGTCTGGGGTGTCCCAGTGTGCTGCCCACCTGCCTTCCCAGGTAAAAGCTGTTTTTTATTTATTGGTGTGTTCATTTAGAGCCTCTGTAAGAAAAGAGATTTCTCTAGAAGGTAATTTATACCAGCTCAGGTCTGCAATTTAAATAACTGTGAAAAATCTCTGGATGTGCTTAAATCTCTCCATCACTTATAGAGAAATCATCAAGATTGTTTTTAGGGGAGGTTCTTGGTCTGTGAGGGCTAAAGTTGGGTGGCTTGGAACTCTCCAGAAGTGAAGGAATTCCTGTGGGATCTGCTCCATTTCTGTGTGAGTGTGATGGGAGGTGAACATGCACAGAGCCCTGGAAATGCTGCCCTGTCCCACTGCAGCCAACACACCCCCTGCACCCCACCCTGCCAAATGGAAACTCCAAAGAGAAGCTGTGCTGCTCCCTGGATGAATGATCCCATTGATCCCATTGATCCCATTGATCCATTGAACCCACTGATCATTGAACTCACTGATCCCATTGATCCCATTGATCCCATTGATCACACTGATCCCATTGATCCATTGATCCATTGAACCATTGATCCCATTGATCACATTGATCCCATTGAACCCACTGATCATTGAACCCACTGATCCCATTGATCCCATTGATCCATTGATCCCATTGAACCATTGAACCCATTGATCACATTGATCCCATTGAACCCACTGATCATTGATCCCATTGATCCTATTGGTCCATTGAACCATTGAACCCATTGATCCCACTGATCCCATTGATCCCATTGATCCATTGAACCCACTGATCATTGAACCCACTGTTCCCATTGAACCCACTGTTCCCATTGATCCCATTGAACCCAATGATCATTGATCCCATTGATCCCATTGATCCCATTGATCCATTGAACTCACTGATCATTGAACCCACTGTTCCCATTGAACCCACTGTTCCCATTGATCCCATTGAACCCAATGATCATTGATCCCATTGATCCCATTGATCCATTGAACCCACTGATCATTGAACCCACTGTTCCCATTGAACCCACTGATCCCATTGATCCCATTGAACCCAATGATCATTGAACCCATTGATAGTTGAACCCATTGATCCCATTGATCCCATTGATCCCATTGAACCCACTGATCATTGAACCCACTGATCCCATTGATCTCACTGATCCCACTGGTCATTGAACCCATTGAACCCATTGATCCCATTGATCCCATTGATCCCATTGATCCACTGATCCCATTGATCCATTGAACCCATTGCTCAAGATGCCTTTCCCCACTGAGCACAGGGGGATGGGGAGGGCTGGTTCAGGGCTCCTTTTGGGAGCAGATTTATCTGCACACAGCCCATGGAAGGTTCA
This sequence comes from Erithacus rubecula, assembly GCF_903797595.1. NCBI lineage: Eukaryota > Metazoa > Chordata > Aves > Passeriformes > Muscicapidae > Erithacus > Erithacus rubecula. The sequence goes on along the minus strand of NC_136689.1, from coordinate 1,899,209 downwards.
ATGGGAGCCCAGCCATGGTGAGTCCAATGAAGGGAATGTGGTTTTCCCTATTTTGCCTGTCAACAGTTTCCCCCCCAGTTCCCTGCAATCCATTCCTTTTTCCAGCATAATTCAACCTTGGAAGTTGCAGGACTGTCCAAGAGGCTTCCAACCTAAAATAATATCAGAGGAAGGAAGGAATGATTGAAATTGGCAAAACCAACACAAAATTTCTTAGGGCCTTCCAGAGACACTGTGAAAATTCATCCCTTTGTTATGTTGGGTTTTTATTGCTCAGGAGGAAGAAGCTGGGTCCCTGTCCTGGTGATGCTCAGCTGAAAAATGGACTCGTGGCAGTTTAAGTGGATTTGTTTTATTCATATTTGGGTTGTCACCTCCCACAGAGCTCTGCATGGGTTAAATGGTGACAATACAGGTGACATCTCTTCTTCCAAAGCACACAACTCCTGTCCTACAAGAGGAAGGCATATTTATTTCTTATTTCTCCCCAGTTGAATTTCAGCCCCTGATATGAAATCCCATCCTGCCAAAACTACAGAACAGTGGGAAAAAGCACCCAAACACAGGTTAAAATTAATGCTTTTTTTTTTTTTTTTTTTTTTAATTTTCATTATAAAGTTAACACATCTATCAAACTTAACTGGTAACAAAAAAACAGTTACAAGACATTGCTAATGTGCTGTCAGTAGAAAATAGGGTAAAAGCCAATGAGGTCACAAGCACAACAGCAGAGCAACAACACTGTCCCAATGAGTTATTTCTGCAAATATATACTCTTACTAATATATACATTTATTCATAAAATAAATAATCATAAAAAAATCATCAGACTTAACAAAATACTGAGAGAAAAAAAAAAAAAGGTGACAACTCTACTTTGTACAATAGCTTTGGAATTTCAGGTTGTATCATACATGCAATCTGTACACAGGGGTGCTGGGGTGGGGTGAGGGCAGGGGTCACAGACAGTGATGGAGCTTTGAAGAAGGTGATGTAATCAGGCAGACAGTCTGTGGGAAGGGAAAGCAAAGGTGAAAAAAAAAACCCACTCACAAGAAGATACTTGTCCTTGACTGCTGGACAAGCATGTTTTGTACTGTGGGGGAATCCCCTGGGGTGCTGCAGGTTTGTGTTTTATGTCTTCCACGCTGCTGGTGGGCTTGTCAGGGAGTCTAAAGCTAGGACAGCTCTTGTTCAGGCAGGTTTGGTCTGGGAGTGACAGAAAGTGATGCCACAAGGGATTGATGGAGTGGGGATGAAGAGGTGAAGGCTGAGCTGCCATCAGCTGGGGGCAATGGGACAGCCAGGACTGCACCAGAGAGTTTTGTCTGCACAGAAGTTTTTTTTTGGAGTTTTTGGGAGGCTGAACTCAGACCTCTTGTGCTTTCTAAGTGGTAGCAGCAGGTGGCAAATGTTGGGAAGGAGCTCTGACAGGATGGTGCCATCCCTCAAAACCATGCTGCTCTCTGCAGCAGATCTGCCTTCAGGATGTTTGGTGGAGTGGAATGAATGGAGAGAAATAAATAAATACTAATAAATAAGAAGAAACTTGGAGAAGAAAGGGAAATGGGGAAAGCTCCTCACATTTTCCCCTTTTCCATGCAGGGCTGTCCAAAACCTCCCTTGGTGTGCAGAATATGTGTTAGAAAAGGTCTACAGAGACACAGGAGGAGATCCTGTGGAAAAGACCCTTGTGGTTTCAGGAGCTTTCTCTACCTGGGTGGTGTTCACCTCAGAGCAGGATTTTCCCATGGATGACTTGGTGGGACCTGTCCATTTCCATGACATGCTCCTCAACAGGAAGAGCAGAGATGCTCCCTTGGGGTCAAAGCCATGACAAGCCAGGCAGTAAAATGGATTTAAAAAATTATTTTTACAGAATAGATCTACCTTCTGCTCCCCTTGAGACACTTGCACCTGATTTTTTTTTGTTTTTTTGGTTTTTTTGTTTAAGTGAGAGGAGGATTGGGACCATGAACAGTTTTCCACCTTAGAGAATCTACAGAGAATTTGGGATCTGGAGTGGGATCCTGTTCATGGATGAAGACACCCACTTGTGGATGTGTCTGCATGGGAGTCAGACATCTAAACACCCATCTCTGATGGGGAAGAATCTGCATGGATATGCCAGATATGCCCTGAGATTCAAGGGAAGCCCACATTCTTCCAGAGTAGCTTTTAGGAGCCACTGGGGTACCCTGGAGCATCCCAGATGGCTATAGACACCTATTTCAATAATTTAGTACAGCCCTAAACACTAAGTTTAGGCAAATGGAGCCCATAATTTGCTTTGTACAGGGATTTAAGCACCTAGCACATATGTAGATATCTGCCTTTAAGCATCTCACTTTGGATTCCAAATCCCACTGTAGGTACCACTGCCTGGGAATCAACTCCTGGCCTCTTGTTCATGCTTGAGAAAAAATCTCCTCCAAGGTGGAGATGCACCAAAAACCCTCTGGAAAATGCAGCAGAGTGGGAGCAGATGGTTTGCCCAAGCCCATTAAGACACTGGGAGGGGAAGGAATGAGGACTGAACACCCTTTCTTTGAAATGGAGGCCAGAGGAGCCTCCATTTCCCACCAAAATGAGGGATCTGCACCCCAGAGCTGTTAACAGAGACCTGAGCTGGGAGTGAGGAGCTGCAGATCAGGAACTTTGCTGGAAAGCACAGGGGAGGGCAGGAAACAGGAGGATGGAAGGGTTAAACCATGAATAAAGCAATTCAGCCAGATGCCACTGCTGCTCCAGTGAGAGAGGGGAAATCTAAAAAAAACAGATACTCCCATAATGAGAAATCACTACCAAAACAGCCAAGATTTAGCTTGGAGGGAGGTAGAAAACAGGAAACTATAGACATGAAGAAGAGATGAGACCTTGCCCTGCCCAGCCCACCTTCTCTCCCATCATCCAACTCTCTTACATCTCATCCCAAGAGCTGCTGGAGTTCAGGGATGACAGATGAGAGCAAACATCCCCCCAGCAGGCTGAGCCCTGGAGCTGGGCTCTGGCAGAGCCAGGAGCTGCTTCCCTGTGGGCAGGTGCCTGACACTGCTGATAGCTGCAGGGCAGCTGGGTTCCCTGCCTTTCATGGCCCTCTTTGCATCTTCCCAAATGCATTTTGTTAAAGCATCAAGGGAAGTCTGGAGTGATTTCCATAGTGCAGATCCTAGGACTGGGTGCACAACTCCCAGCTCCTGCAGAGTGCTCTTGCTGTAACCCTGAATATCCCCAACAACAACAAACACCAGATTTTCAGCCCTGAAACCAATCTTTGAAGCTAAAACAAAAAGTGACCCAAAGCTCAGGGTGTTTCTCCCATATATGAATTTAAGGATGAGGGCATGACAGGAATATGAGTACACATGGGGAATGTAACATGGATATTTCTGTGGCAATAGATCTGAATGCAATGGGAACACCAAAAATATTTGAGATTGAGAGGCAGAAGTTGTTTTCTGAGGTTTGTTCATACAAAACCTGCCATGTTCAGCTGACAGCACTGCAGGGCTGCCGAGGTCGGTGCTGACTCAGGGATTTCTGTGCATTTTGTGCTGGGGTTGTCTCTGCAATGCCCTCCAAAAATTAAACCCCCACTGCTTTAGTTCTGCACCTGAAGCTTCCCATCAGGAGTGGAAGCAATTCTGGGGACTTCAAAATGCTTTGGAGAAGACTGTCACTGCTGGGCTCGACACTCAGATGAGAGAGACACACTGAGGTCAAGCAACAAAAATGCCATGCACTTCCCATATTTTAATTTTCTCTCAGAAAGAGAAGCTCCCAAATTCTAAACCTAAGCCAAATCAAGGAAAAAAACCAAAAAACAAAAAAAAAAAAAACAAAAAAAAAGGCAAAACCAACCAAACTCCTAAACTTTCCATTTCTTTCATAGAAAGAAAAGAGATGAGGCCAAATTCACCCCTCGCAGGTAACTCCACTGTCTTTGATAAGTTGGATGTGGAACTGATCCATCTGACCCATCTGTTCAGCTAAAGGAGAGGTTGGATAGCAGCATGTGAGAGGATGGAATTATGGTCCTTTTTCACTTTTATTTTTTACATCTGTCACTTTGTTGGGTGACATCTTGTCCCTTTTCCCCTGGTCCTGCCAGTCCACCCCTGGTACAAACCATCTGCCTGAGGACAATCCTCAGTGGGTACTGAAGGAAAGGACAGCAGGGAGCACGGAGGTGAAGGTGGGAAATAAATGATGTTTTCCTTTTGTTTATAAATTGGAGCATTACACCAAGGTGGGGGTGAAAGTCTGACAGAAAACCATTTCCAGAAAAGTGCCCAATTCAGCTGCCCACACAAAGACATCTCAGGCAATTTTGGACACCCAGCAGTCTCATAAACTGCCCAGGTTTGTGATTTGTGGGGGTGTCAGGCCATTGAAACAACATCTTGAACCCAACAGAACACTGTAGGGCACCTATAATAAATCTGCACCTATAAATCTGTCACCAGATGTTTGTATTATTGAGGGAAATGCCAAGACCCCTCCACAAGTGAGGTCTTACTGTTGTCACAGCAGAACCTGAGGCAGAAGGCAGCTCTGGGTGGTATTTAGAGCATCTCCTGTAGGGAAGGATGGCACCTCACCCATCATTGGCTAAATTTTGTCAGCAGTGCAGTGCAAACCCTGACTCGAGACAGCCAGTGCAGGCAGTGGAGAGGAATCTCAATTTCCCAAATTCCTCCCCTGTTCATGTGTAGCAGTGAGCAATGGCCCAAATCCCCCATCCAAATTCATGGGGTCAGATACAGGCCCAGCTCTCAGAACCCTCACAGGCTCTTTTCCCCCTCAGGGATGGGCAGAGTCAGAGCCAGGACTGGAACCCCCAGGTGAGCTCGGGGTGATGAACAGAATTCACACAGGCATTTTTCATTGACTTTAGTAGCAGCTGCTCAACCCCTTACATTGGCTCATCACAGAGATGATTAATTACATAACAAACCCAAACAGGTACCCACAGCTTTGTAAAAACCCCTTGAATGGGGAGGGGGGGAGCCCCCAGCCACTGAGCTGGTCCAAGCTTGACCCCAGCCTGGAGGGATGGAGCACAACTTCCAGCCCAGCTCAGGTGATGATCAGGCTGTAGCTTCACCTCCCTGACTCATGGTGGATTTCACATCATCAGTCTGGAGCCATGGACGAGCTCATCATCTGCTCTGAGCCCAGCAGCTGAAGTCAGAGATACACCCAGGGGGCACCAACCAAACATAACTCAGGTACCATCCTAAGTATAATGAATCACCTTCTGGATTTGTTTCTTGCCATTGATCCCAGCAGAAAACTAGATAAATAGCTTAGACCAGATGAAATAAATCCCACTCTTGCAGTCAAATTTTGTTCACATCTAGAGGCAATTGCTCAGCAAATGCCCAGTTTCAATTTTTTTCTCCCTGCTTCCCTAGAAGCTTCACCTGCTGGTGATGCTGGGCTTGTTCTGGTGCAAAAGCTGAAATGGTGGATGTGAACATGCTGTAGATGGGCTGGGGTCAGATTCCAGCTCCCACACATGGAAGACAAATCCTCCAGCCCATTTCTTCAGGTATGGTATAAAAGAAGGAATTTGAAACCACTTGGCTTAAAAATCTGAGGGTAAAACCAGTTGTGGGTGTGACCCCACTGAAGTCAATGGATTGGAGAGACCATGGCCTGCAATGATTTGAATTTTCACTCTTGGGTCACCGTTTATTGACAGAAGTTCCTGGTAGGACGTGTCTGACATCTCCCACTGCATCATGTTAAGTAAATCAGATGTATCTTCCCTTATCCCATCCTCTCCAATTTATCAATGTCTTCCACCCCACACGTGGCTTTCTGGAGCATTTGCTTTATTGACAGGTTGTGTTTGAATGTTGGTTATAGGTGCAACTTCCCCCTGCAGAGGCTTCCTTCTCTATTTCCCATGATTAAGTTTTCCTTTTCTCCAAGACTGCACTATGAAAATCAGTCATGAATTGACCTTTACTTAAGATTCCAGTAATTTTCTGCCTTCCCCACTTGGTGTGTGGCCATCGATGGGGTGCAGATACCACAGAGTGATTTTCTCCCCATATTTTTCTTTGCTTCTCTTGATCTCCTCTCTCCTTCTGCTCTCATTTCACTGCAGCTTTTTTTTTTTTTTTTTTTTTTTTTTTTTTTTTTTTTTTTCTTTGCAGAGCACTGATAGAAGTGCCTCCATCAATAAGCAAATCTTGCTTGTGCCCTTGGGCACAGCCCTGAGACAAATGGTTGATGCATAACTGCACCAGCCTAGGAGTAGTCCCAGGAGATGCCTGTGACTCAGAGTCAACCCCCAGAGGCATCATTTCCTCCTGTTTTCTCTCTGATGGGATTAAGCTCTGTTTGTTCCCTCCTTCTTCTTGCTCCCTCCTTTGGTTCCTGGGAAAAGGCTGACATGAAGAGAGGAGCATTCTGATTTCTCTACAAAGATTTCCAGGAGTGACCCAACCAACAGCCATGATGACATTGCCATGAAATGGGAATTAAATCATGCCCTGCTTCCCTTCCTGTGCTGAAAAGACAGAATTAACACCAATCCATTGTCCTTTTTCCAGGATAGGAACCCAAAAGCAGGGGTAAGGCAAAGACAACACAGGACAAGTGCATCTGGGGCTAAAACCAGCTGTGACTCCATGCTTGGTTCCCCCCTCATTTATCCCAGTATTGACCAGGAACAATCCAAGCAGGGTTACAGTGCAGTAGATACCAAGGTGATGGGCTGAGTTTGTGCCTGACACCCTGAAGGAAGTCCTGATGCCCACGGAGGAGCTGAGACCTGTTTCTGTGAACTGTGATCCTGATCTGGAACTGGAAGCAGAGCAACATGCAAAGATGGGGAGTCAGGGGTGAGCAGCAGAGATGGGCCAGCCTTGCAAAGCTGGGATTAGGCTGTGTCCAAACTTACCCAAACTCTGGGCTGGCTGAGACTCTGGCCTTTTGTCCATTTTAATGTCTGCCACTTTTATAGGTGGGAATGGCTGCAGGAATTAGTTGTGGAACGAGGTTTGGCTTGAGTCTGAGACTGCTGCAGCTTGTGGAGTGTGGTGGTGACGGTGGGTGGGTTCACCCAAATGTAAATTAAGGGGTGACAATGAGTCCTTCAGATCCATGTTCCCAAGAGACCTGTGGGCTCAGGCTGCTGCCAAGTGCCCAGGAATCCTGCAGCAGGTGCAGAGAGTGGATGAACTAAGTGCACTTTCCACTGCTGGCGACAGAACTCCCCAACGAGGTGGGAAGGGTGAACGCTTTCCCTTCCCATCCTTTCCCTGGGGTGCTGAGGAGATGGATGTCCTGTGCTCAGGAGTGAGTGTCCAGCCCAATGGAGACTCCCTGCACCACGTTTCCAAGGAAGACTCACTGGCTGGAGAGCTGGAGCAGCATTCCCAGATGTGTCCTCTCAATGCACACAGAGTCCACTTCACACACAAGACACTGAATTTTCCATACAGTGCACGTCACCTGTGTGCCAACAGGGCATTTGCAGGAAGTCATCAGCAGTTTTCTCTCTTTCTCTCCCTCCTTCTTCTCCCTTCTTCCCTTTCTACAGATGTCATGGAATCCTATGTCATATCTGGCAGAAGCTACTATGCTAAAAATGTTCACATGAAGAGCTTGCCCACTCTCCAGCTCTGTTAGATATTTGTAGACTTCTCTGGTTCCAAGGCAAAAGCAAAGAAGTAGTCATGTTCTTTATTTTAAAAATCCTTATTTTATCTGCTTTTATTTCGTTTGCTGCTGTTGCTCACATTACAGAGTCAGGCCATTTGGGTTTGCAGAGAGTTCTCTTAGAAAGCTCAGTGCTGGTGTTCAGCACAGCCTCTGCCTGGCTGAGGGAAAAGGAGATGCTTAGGAAGATGCAAGTCTTTCAAAGGACACTTAATCACACGAGTCACTTCAGGTAGGTGAGAGCAGAGCAAATCCATGCTTTTGCTAATACTCTTCTTTCCAGCTCGGTGCTGTGGGCTGGTGGAAAAAGCTGCTCTCCTGCCGGAGGCATCAGCGTTGGGGCAGAACTTGTGTGACTGCCAGATGCACCTCAGGATAGCCCACAAGTCATTAGACCTATTCTATCCAACCAACTTTAGCCTTTTTATTCATGTAAAAAAAAATATTTTTTTTTTGTCCAGTTTTTATTCTTTTAATACCAAAAAAAGTAGACTTCTCTCACGTCTGCAACCTCAGAGGAAGTAGGCTCAAAATTTCCATTCCTCCACTCGGAGCCCGCGCGAAGGGTTCTGCCCTTTTTATTTGCACGTGTGGACGTCGTAGACCCGTATGCACTCCTGGCAGCGGACGTAGCAGCACCAGTGGAAGATACAGTGGCACTTCTCTTTCCTTTTCTCAGTCCTCGTGTTGTGCCCGCGGCCGCAGCACAGCAGGTCGCAGCCGTCGATGCCGTGGGAGGTGACGTTGCAGATCCTGTCGCGGGTCCCGAAGGAGCCGGTCTCGGGGTTGGGCTCGCAGAAGTTGGGCGAGTTCTCGTAGTAAACCAGGTCCTTCTCGGTGGGAGCCTTGAAGAAGTTGTATTTGGGCCGGAGGGTCTCGACCCAGCCGCGCGACTCGCGGTGTTTCTCCACCACCATTTCCGAGGCGCTGTCGTACTTGTCCTTGAGGTAGTCACCGATGACCCTGAAGTCTGGCTGGGACCACCAGCAGGTCTTCACTTCACAGCTGCCCGAGAGCCCGTGGCACTTGCACTTGAGGTGCATGAGCTCAATGATGGACTGCAAAAGAGAAGAAAGGCAAAGAAGGAAAACGTTAGCCTTAACGCTAACGTTACGACGTTCTGCTACGTAGCCATGATTTTCCAAGGAATTATGAATGTTTTCATCAATATATTTATATTCTCGTGAACAAAAATCCCCTTATCCCGCAGTCACTGCTGGGTCTAAGCCATGAAACTTCTGTACTTTACAGTTTTCAGTGATTGGCTCTGATTCCCAACTCAAATTCAAGGATTTACCAAAAATTTTCATCAAGGAAATTTATGAGCTTGTTAACTTCTGCCTTATTCATGTGGGAATATTGCAGGGTTGTCACCCAGGAAAAGGATTCAATCATATGTGGGCAGAGAAGCAAAGAGCACACAAAGCTACTCAATGTCTTCATAAATTAAAAATGCACCTTTTCTGTTGGAATAAAAGGAACATGAAATGTCCTAACTATCTAGAACAGAACTCCATCCTTTACATATGTTTTGTATTTACTTAAGCAAAAAAGGTTCAAGCCTTGCTATGGTTACTTTCAAAAACTGAATTTATTTTTATTTTAAAGCTAGGATTATGATTTCTCTGAAGTAATTTCAATGGAAAAAAAGTAAGAGCCCAACTTTTCATTCGAAACGCTCAGACCTCAACACAAAACACTTTCCCAGGATAAATGGGAGGGTGGTTATTGATCCCAGAAGTTCACTACTTGTTTTTACCTCTTATAAAATGAGTTTAAATAACTAGAGGTGTTGCCCTCCAGTACTCTGAGGTGGGAGACAACCTTATGCAACAGCTTGATAATCTGCATTTTCAGAGGGATCAGCAAATTTCTGGGTACGTGAACAGGCGAGTGCCAGCCTGAGCCCAAGAGATTTGCCATGAATCAGCACCTTGGTGCTCACCAGGTGCTTTCCTGTGTTATTTACCCGCCACAGAGCAGGTTGTAATTAGCAATGAGAGAGAACCATGGGAGGTTTGGTTTGTATAATCACTCTGAACTTCATCAGAACTCCTGGCAGAGCGGTAGTGTTGGAGTTCCTATGGGAATTAATATGGAATATTGCCCGTGGCTCAGGTTTAGCTGGAAGCACTCGAGTAGGGAGGCCTGGAAGAGCTGTCCCATGGGTGCTGGCATGGTGAGAACGGAAAATATCAGTGCTTCCTAAATCAGTGGGATTTCAGGTCATGGTGGGATATCTGCTCCCTAATCTCTGACACCTGTAGAATGTCCTAGAAGAACGCAGAGTCTAGGAACAAGACTCAGAGTAAAAACATCTCAGCAGGCCTGTGATCACATGGATGTTTGTTCTTTTTTTTCCACTTTAAGGCAAATTCTCACTTTAAAGGAAATCCCTCCTTTCCACTCTACACAGCTTCTCCCCAGCCCTCTTTTTCCCACTACATAACTGCCACCAGCACTGCCCCATCCCTGGGGGTGCCTGGGATAATTTAGGCCAGAGCTGGAGGAAACCACATTATTGCTTGTGGTCGTCTCCATTGCAGACAATTTTGGTTTCTGGTGGTATTTCCCTTTCAAAAGTTGTTTTCCAACAGCTCTGCTGTGGTGTGAGGTGGGATAACACCATTGGGAATTCACAAGATCCACTTCAGGAGCTCTCAAGAAACCCCAGCTGTGTCCCAACACAGCAACTGTGGTGGCTTTGCTAGAGCTCACTGCACAAATGTCCTCCTGACTATGTGCAAGACCTTCTGCTGAGGGGACAAGACCACATGAACCTGTTCTCTGTTATCTCAGAGAAGCTGTGGCATAATCTCTGTTAGAAAGGGCTTTGTGGTTCAGTTCTACAAATTGTTTCCCACAAATTACATTCTTCTGGCATTTATGGGCTGTTCTTGAGATTAAAAAATAAAAGAGGAATATCCCCCTTTTGGGATTATTCTACCTAGGGGAAAAATTCATTGTGTATAAGGGAGATTTTGTGCTTTTTTTTTTCCCCAACACATTTTGTTCCAGGATTGTTTGAAGTAAAAACAGCTTTAGGGCATGATCCAAGTTTAATCAGGAGGTACCAAAGTCATATTGCCTCTAATTTTGTTTAAATATTCCCTGGGAAATAGAACTGGGTTGAGAAGATGGGCTGTGGGAAAAGCTCTCCTGCTCTTCTCCTCCCTCAAGGCTTCAGAGAAGGGGAATGGACAATTGAACTCAAACTTCAGGTGCCCCACAGTCCATGGAAGGGAACAGGCACAATTAGAATGTTATTAACTGGGTTAATAGCTCTAATCATGGAATCACAGAATGATTTGGGTTGGAAGGGACCTTAAGATTTGTTCATTTCCAACCACCCTGGAATGGGCAGGGACACCTTCCATAGACCAGACTGCTCCAAGCCCTGTCCAACCTGGCCTTGGAGACTTCCAGGAATGGGGCATCCACAACTATCCTCATAAAATGGGATGAAATCTCCTCCTAAACCTGCCTGGATCCATCCTCTATAAAAGAGATCTGGACTCCAGGGCAGGAGTTCACATTTGTGTGGGTGAATTTACACGGAGCTTTCACAGACCAGGCACATCGAGCTAGAACTCTCACAGCACAGGTGTTTTGTGATGCAAATTTAGCCCAGATTTAGACCTTTTGAGCCCACTTAACTTCCTCCCACCACCCATTACCTCAGGTAAGGAAATAAACCCAGCAAAGGCACAATTTAAACATCCTTACGGTCCTTCCAGCTTCGTTGTTGTGCCTGTTCATGGCCGAGCGAGCGTCAGGCCGGTTCTCCCGGGCGTCGGCGAATTCCCGGGACACCATGCTGCCAAATTCCACATCCTCACTGCAGCCCCCCCACTTCCAGCCCTCCCCAGGAGAGCCCTTGTGGCGAGTGTCACAGCCGCAGATGTTGGCCGAGCCCTCGGCGCAGGATCTGGTGACGGCGAAAGCCACGCCGGCCGAGGCGATGGCGTGCACGAAGGCTGACTCCCTGGTGGCTGTGGAGAGACAAGGCACTGAGAAAGGGACACTGAAGGGTGGGTTTGGTCAGCCCTGTGAGCATCTTCTGCAGAGGGCATGGCAGAAGGTCAGGAAATGCTCCTCTTCCCTGTGGTCTGGCTTGGAGCTGCTCCAAGGATGTTTTCTTCTCGCTAGGAAATGAGGTCCTGTGCAGACAGGACCAGGCTTGGTTCAAGGCTACTGAGGTCAGCCAAAAAAGCTCTGATTGGGGTCATCTTCAGGTCTTTGGATAGGGCCATGGCACCACAGAAAGTTGTGTAAACCTGAATTTCAGTGGGCACATATAATATTCTGTGTGGCACTGTGCAGTCAATGCATCACAGACCAGACACAGAAACTGTGCAAATCTGAATTTCAGAGGGCACATGGAATATTCTGTGTGGTGCTGTGCAATGTACCACAGACCAGACACAGAAAGCTTTGCAAGCATGAATTTCAGAGGGCACATGGAATGTTCTGTGTGGCACTGCGCAGGCAATGCACCACAGACCAGACACAGAAATTGTGTAAACCTGGATTTCAGAGGGCATATGGAATATTCTGTATAGTGCTGTGCAATGTACCACAGAGCCAGATACAGAAATTGTGTAAACCTGAATTTCAGAGGGCACATAGAATATTCTGTATAGTGCTGTGCAATGTACCACAGAGCCAGATACAGAAATTGTGTAAACCTGAATTTCAGAGGGCACATGGAATATTCTGTATAGTGCTGTACAATGTATCACAGACCAGACACAGAAATTGTGTAAACCTGAATTTCAGAGGAAACATGGAATATTCTGTGTGGTGCTGTGCAGTTAATGCACCACAAAGCCAGACACAGAAAGCTGCAAACCCAAATTTCAGGGGGCATGTGGAATACTCTCTATGGCACTATGCAGGCAATGCACCAGAGTCAGACACAGAAATTGTGCAAACCCCAATTTCAGAGAGCACATGGAATGTTCTGTATGGCACTGTGCAGGCAAAGCATCACAGAGCCAGACCCTGAGCCATGGGCTTTGCCTCAGACACACAGAATTTGGGTATGTCCCCCCAAAAAATGGAAAATTTAGGTTTACACTTTAACAACAGCCTCATGCTTCAGCTGGTGGTGGGACCAGCATCAGGTAAAACCCCTCTTCCTTGACAGGGAGAGGTGCTGGTGGCTGGAAGGCAGGGAAATGCCAGGATGGTCAGATCCTCAATCCTCAGGATTTAAACCAAACGCTGTCCCCACCCTCCATCCCTTTTCCCCCAAGGCTGTGCCTCTCTCTCAGTCACAGTGCTCAACATGCACTTTGCACTTGTCCCAAGTTTTCCTCACTTGCCTAATCAATCCCACTGCCTGGGACTGGAAATGAGCTTTCCTTGTGTGCCCATTGCCTCAGGCTGGAGCTGGGATCAGCCAAAAGATGTCCTGGTTAAGGACTGAGGAGTTTCAGTTTTTGTGGAGAGCTTCCATCACAGCCTTCCATCCCAGGGAGAGCTGGGCAGGGAAGGCTTTTATGGATGCCACTGCTTTTTCCACACTGTGCCAAAACGAAAATCAAACTTTACAAAACACTTTGCAAGTGGGGAATACCCCAAGATATCAATTTTTATTTCCCTTTGTCCTCACAGTTTTGATTTCCTCACTCACAAGAAATGGCCCTGCTGTTCAACACCACACCTCAGAAAACATCACTTCTTTTTGGCAGAAGTAAAATGGGATTTTTACTGTGAACAGGGCTGTTTTCAAACCCCTGGGGCAATTCTAAGCAGACACAATAATTCTGATAACTGGTCTCCCTTAACCTCCTGTACTATTCCCCACTCACCTCATGCTTATAGACCAGTTATCCTTGAAACTGTGTTGTTTCTGACACTTTTCAGATCATTATAAAGACACAAAGTCACATTTTCAGTTGATGCAGCTTCACCAAAGCTTTGACTGAGCTTTGTATCAGCTGACTACTCAGAAACCACTCAAACCTTCCCTGCACCATATTTTGCTGATCTAAGCTTTCCATGGGCATTTTGGCTTAATCTTTGCCTTTCCAGATGCTTCCAGGCTTTACTAATGTGAGGAGAGTTTCATGCAAGCCAAAAAGTCAACATGTTTTTGGGGAGCAATCACAACTGGGGAGCAGTCCTGGCTGGGTTGAAGGCTTAAGCAAGAACTGCAGCTTTTCTTTGGGAAGGCTACCAAAGACAACAATATGCAAATCCCATAATGTGCATGAACTTACAGGCACAAGGGATGAGCAATGTCCTGGAACATGTTTGTCAGGGCACTTGGGGAGGTTATTAAGTCACCAAGGGCAACAACCAAAAAGAAAAGGAAAAAAAAAAAAGGAAAATGCAGGAAACCCTCAGGTCCCCAGTGTGATTTTGAAAAGCCCTTGTTCAGCATCTGTCCAGCCTGGAGGATCCCAGCATCCTGCAAATGATGACCATGCAGGTCTTGACTGTGAAAGCTCAGCTTTGAGCAAGAACAGGAGAGAGAGTCCAGTTCAAACAGGACTGGGGACTCTGCACCTTGGGCTTGCCTAAGTCCAGGTGGGACCCAGAATCCAAATTTTGGGGATGCAGAGCTCTGTATGAGGGTATTAAGGATATTTTTTATGAGCTCTGGAGTCTGTGAAAATTAAAAGGCTTCTCACAAAAACCAGTGAGATGAGGTGGTGGGGTGAGGGGGATGTGATTACAGTCTGGGAGGGAGGTGGGAGGTGCAGTGTCTGGCCAGAGAAAGGCTGACACATCTCCCCCATCCTCCCAGAACAGCCAACTGACCCTAAAACCTTCCCATGAAACCATAGCATGGCTGGGTTGGAAGGTCCTTAAAGGTCATGTGGTTCCAACATTCCCAGTTTTTCTGCTTTCACCCCATTCTCCACCCAGCCTGTGCTTGGGGTTGGGACTGGCTGATTTTTGTTCAGGACCTTGCACTTGAAGGCCTTGAACCTTCATGAGGTTTGCACAGATCCAGCTCTCCACCTGCCCAGCTCCCTCTGGGTGCATCCCTTCCCTCCAGCACGAGCCTGCACCTCAGCCTGGTGTCAGCAGAAAACTCCCTGAGGGTGCCCTGTCCATGTCACCAACAAACAGTGCCCAAAAAACCACCACTGCATCTCCTAGAGTGCCACCATACAGGTAATTCCTGACCCACCAGGTGCTCCATCCTTCAAATTTAGACACAGGGTGATCTGGTTTTTTATGGGTAAAGCACATTCCTTGGTTAGGTCAGCTCTCATCTCTTGGGAATCACCCTTTCCTCTGCTCAGGAGAGATCTGATCCAGCCCGTTGGTTTTTTGGGAAGGTACTGTGGGTGCTGAACTGATGTTTGCAAACCTCATGAAGATCCCTGTGTACCTTCCCAAGTTTGGACCAAAAAGCAAATGGTGTTTGTGCAGGAAAACTCTTGTGTGATATGAGAGGAGTGGCCTTGGCTTGGGAATCCATGGATTGTGATCCCAGCTTGGATTCTGCACATTCCCTGTACATTCCCCTCACTGCAAGAAAGGCATTGAGGGGCTGGAACATGTCCAGGGAAGGCAATGGAGCTGGGGAAGGGGCTGGAGAATTCCTGAGGGAGCTGGAAGGGGCTCAGCTGGAGAAAAGGGGGATATTAGAGAAATTTGGATATTTGGGTTGGATATTAGGAAAATTTCTTCATGGAAAGGGTTGTCAGGCACTGGCACAGCTGCCCAGGGCAGTGGTGGTGTCAGCTGGAGGGATTTCAAGGGATATGACACTTAGGAACATGGGATACCAGTTCCTAACACAGGATCCAGCATCCAGCATGGGATGTGGGAGTGCTGAGTTCATGTTTGGGTTCAGTGACCTCATTGTCTCTGCAATCCCCTCCAAAAATTAAACCCCCACTGCTTTACTTCTGCACCTGAAGCTTCCCATCAGGAATGGAATACTTTGGAGAAGACTGTCAGTGCTGGGCTCGACACTCAGCTGAGAGAGACACACTGAGGTCAAGCAACAAAAATATCATGCACATCCCTCCCTATATTTTCATTTTCTCTGACAAAGAGAAGCCCCAAAATTCTAAAACTAAGCCAAACCAAGGGAAAAAAAAAAAAAAAAAAAAAAAAAAAAAAAAAAAAAAAAAAAAAAAAAAAAAAAGGCAAAAACAACCAAACTCCTAAACTTTCAATTTCTTTCATAGAAAGGAAAGAGACCAAATTCACCCCTCGCAATGTCACAAATAGAAGCTCCCAAATTCTAAAACTAAACCAAATCGTTGGTCTTTTCCAACCTGGAGGATTCTACATCCAGTGATTCTGTCCAGAGCTCACCAAGCCCCAGGGAGCTTCAGGCAGCACAGATTTGCCAGAACAAGCAGCTCCAGGCAGACAGATGTGGCTGCAGAAACCAAACCCTAAATCTCAGCTCCATCACCTCAACTCCGCTCAGTTTTTAGCTCTTTTTGAAAACCAGGAGGGCGCTGATGGGATTTGCCTTTAGAAGCACCGATTGCAGCGAACTCCTCTCTTCCCAAAAAGCGCTCAAGCGCCTTTTACAGCCTGGGTAGGACGCAATCGCTGCCCTGCTTTTGAAATGCAGCCACCACTTAAGAGAGCACAACAGGAAGCAAAACGCGCTGTATCTGATGGAAACAACCCGGGGAATGCGGGCAGGCAGGGCAAAGGAGCTGGGATCTGCCCCGGGGCACCGAGCTGAGCACTTCTGCCTCTTGAGAAAGTCGCAGCCGGTCTCTTAATGACTCCACGGCATTAGGGCACCGGGTTTAACATCTCCTAGCCCTAACTTAAGGCAGCGGGTTCAATATTGACGCAGATGGAGCCGTGCCACGGTGTGAATCACGTCCTGCCACCTCCCCATCCATGGCACTGTCCTGCCCCTGCCGAGCATCCCTGGCCCTGCCCCGCAGGGATGCAGAAGGAGATGGAGATAAGCATGGGGAAAGCATGCACTTGTAATGGAAATGAGGGGTTATTAAGGTGCCATATAAAAATGCGAGAGATTCGGAGAAGATAGCTGTTTGTCAGGTTTCATTCCTGTCCGGGTGGCTCCGGGTGGTAGCAGCTGTAAGGGCTTGAAGAAAGTTTTTGGGAAGTCACCTGGCAGGAGGAGGTGAACAGGGACCGATATCTCACGGGGATTTGACTTCAGAGCATTTTATCCACTTTCTTTTGGTCAGCAAAGCTCTTGAGCTGGTTGAATTCCTGCCTGCTGCTGAGTTTCGCTGCAGGGCTCAGAGGTTTGGACACAACTCCCTCTCCATTCTGGGGGGGTTGAATAGCAGGGAAAAGCGCCTTTAGGGGTGTCCCCTACAGCAGAGGTCTCCAAGGCACTTCTGGAAAGGGTTTTCCTAAGGAGCCCAGACTGAAATCTGAGAAACTGAATATCCAGTGCAGAACCTCTCTGACCACTTGTCCCAGCACCAAACCCATCCTGGGATGCAAAAAACCCTTGGCTGAGTGGTTTAATTTTGATAATCCAGAGGCCTGAGGATGATGTGACCTAAGGTTTGCTTTCCTGCTGTGACAGGGCTTTTTTTTTTATGTGACTTTGGGCAGATCCTTTGTCACTCTGTGCTTCTGCTCCCTTATCTGTACACCCGAGGACAATCCTGCTTATCTCCCCTGCAGCCTGCAGTGCTAAACTCAGTCTTCAGGATTGTAGGCAGAATGAATTGAGCCCAGCAGAGGGTTCTCAGATTGTGGGATGAGGAAGGCAAACGAATAACTGTATAAATATCTCAGCTGTCCAAGACCTGAAAACTGCTCTCCTGTGTTCTCCTGCCCAGGCAGTGACTTATTTTCCCTGAATCTTTCCCGGAATGACGAAATTGTTAACCCCAGGTCAATTACAATCAATTAATCATAACTGAATGATTAATACCAGCTAGGTATCCCAGATGTGTGGCAAGATGGACTGTGGTGATGAAGCAGGATGAATACAATGGTTTATTTTGCTCTGAAAATCCCTTTTTACCACATCTATACCATAACACTGAGCCCTGCTGTCCCCATTCCTGACACCCTAAATCTTTCCTTTTTGAAGCAGAGTCCTTGGAGTGAAGCACTGGCTTAGTGACTTTTTGGGTTGGAAAATGTATAAACAACATGGAAAATAATGGAATTGTCCCAGACAATGAAGGAAAGAATTCCCAGCCATGTCTGCTCTTGAGATGAGGATCCATGATTGGAAAGACATTGGGAAGTCTCACATTGGCTGTGAACCCTGAATTTCTGACACCACAGACTTCTGGAGTGTCCTTGGGAGAAGAATTTTGCTAAAAATGCAGTGAAATAGAGGAAAAGGTTTATCTGTTTAGCAGGACTGTGGGGAGGAGTCATGGATTCTCTGAGCTTTGTTTTTCAAAGCTAAAAATCTACAGAAAGGTACCTCCAGCTACTTGAGGCACCCATCTTTGAGGAGTGGAAGGTGCAAAGGCTTTCCAACATTTTTCTGGTAGGGCAGACTCCCTAAGACCACGAGGGAGTGTGAGAAAGGGTTTCAATTCCCTCCTTGGCTCGAGGGGATATAAACCCACAGCTGTCAGTTAGGATTTGCACAACAGTTGACATTACACTGACTCTGGATTAAAAGAAGAATACCCCACCAAATAAACTAAATAAACCCTAAGAACTAAGAAATTGGAAATAAAGCTGGGAACAGCCTTGGAGCAGCACAACCAGCCTTTTACTCTGGGGGCCCATCCTAGCTCAGTTTTCCCTGGTTCCTGTGGTCCTCCCTGCACCTTTGGCATCACAGGCATTGGAAGGTGATGTCCAGTGGAAAAAGGTGGTGAGGAATTTGTGAAGACTCAGCCTTTGACTGAGGTGAGGTGGATTTGGGTTTTGGCTGCAGTATGAATTTCACCACCCCTCTGTTCTCCTCCTTGAATCCATCAAGGGAGGCACATCCACAATCCTGGATGTGGAAACAGCTGTGCCATCCCCCTCTGGGGAGGGTCACCCATGAACATTTCCCTGAGGATAAACCAGAAGGGTTTGAATAAAAGCTCACACTGCATCACTTTGGATGAAAAAGAAGAATCACAGAAAAGATTAATGCCAAATGAGCTGCTGGGTTGCTGAGTAGCTGGTGGCCCCTGGGAGAAGGAGTTTCTTCAGGCTCTTGCCTTGCAGGCACAGCTGCTTTCTGAGCAGCAGGAGTGAAATCCAAGGGGACTGGTGAGTCAGAGCTACCAGGGTTTGCATGGAGGCATCACTGCTGGCTTGTACCAGCACAAATGGCATTGCCTGCTGGTGCTGAAATCCACGTGCAGGAGCAGCAGGGCAGCCCAGCCTGTCCCAGATTCCAGCACAGGATGCTCCAGTGCAGCTGGGCTCTGCTAAACTTGGATCAGCAGATCCCTGAAAGCCAAAAAACTGAGAGTGCAGGGTGTGGGGATGATGTCCCCCACCTCACAATGCTCTTAGAGAAAGCTGGGGAGAGACTTCTCAGTAGAGCTTGTTGAGCTAAAAGAGGGGTAATGGTTTTAAACTAGTAAGATGTGGGTCCAGACACAAAGAAGTAATTTTTTATGATGAGGGTTGTCCAAAGAGGTGGTGGATGCCTCATCCCTGGAAGCAGCCAAGGTGAAATTAAGAGGGACTTTGAGCAACTTGATGTATTGGAAAGGTGTCCCTGCTCACTGCAGGGGAGTTGGACTTGATGAATTTTAAAGGTCTCTTCCAACCTAAACCATCTTAAGAAATGAAGGTTCACATTTTCACAGGACATATTTTTCTCCCCAGGGAAAGGAGTGAAGGTGGAGAAAAGGAAAAAAAAAAAAAAAGTTAAAAAAATAAGTTAAAAGCCCTTTTTTTTTTTTTTTTTTTTTTTTTGAATGATCACCAAGCAGAAAATCATTTGCCAATCAGAACTATTAAATATTGGCCCAGCACCAGGGGAAGGCAGAGAACAGGGAACTCCTTGGCTGACAGATCCATCCACAGACAGTGCCCAAGTGCTGGAGGGGAAGAAGCATCATTCCCATCACAGGGGAGGAGGAGGAGGATCCCAGGGGTGTCACTGCTGGGACCCTGGCAGTGCTTGAGGGGAAAATACTGGGAACGTTGGAAACCAAATATTGGCCCTGGCAGCCTCAGAGGCAGGTGAGCTTCAGTTTCCCACATTCCTCTCAAATTTAGCAAGAGAGGATCCCATCTCAGATAAAGCAACTGAAAGGTTTGACATAAACCTGGCTCAGCCTCCAGCTTCCCTCTGGAGAGGTCCCTTCCCTGTTTTCAGTGCTTTTCCCATTTTCCTTGACCCATCCTCACCCTCCTGCAGCACCTCAGACCTGGCACCTCCTCAGTTACCCCTTTTCTCCTTAAAAGTGGCTCCTTATCCCACTAGGATGGAAGTTGTGGCCTTGGATGTGCTCCTATGAAAGGAGGGGACAAGTCAGGCTCCTGGTGGGAGGGAGACTCATTCCACAGAGCACATTCCCAAATTCTGCAGTGTGAGCAATGCTCATCCTGGTTATGTTGGAAAATGCTTTCCTAAGTGGCAGCTTAAGGAAGAGATCCTGAGATTCTGGGATCTTTAAAGCTTTTATTTCTTTCCTTGGTGATTCCCAAGCCTGAACCACCAAGTGCCCTGACCCAAATGTTCAGCTCAACCCCAGCAGCATCAGCTCCTGTGGTTATCCTGAGAAGGCTCCAGAGGCTTTGGGAAGGTCAGAGCCTGGTGACTGCCTCACCCACTGGGGTTCACACCCTGCACAAGGGGCCTCTCTGGACATGGGTGACACCAAAACCCTGCCTCAGTTTCCCCATTTGCAGTGCAATGTGCAGAAAGCTCATTCACCACTCCCCAGCCTGAGCTTTGGGCACCATTTCATCCTGCAGCATTGCACAGGGGGAGCAAAAGACAGCAGTTTTCTCCTCAGCCAGTGCTGCATGATGCCTTTTTACCCCATGAGGGATCACTGTTTATCCATGGGGCCTTCCAGGAGAACCTCAGCACCTGGAGCTGCCTCTGGGCTGAGTTGTGGTCACCTCATTGCAAGGGGGTGGGACTAGAGGACCTTTCAAAGTCCCTTCCAACCCAAACTATTCCATTATTCTATGACATGGAGACTTTCTAACCAGCTCCTCATCTGGTTACAGGTCTTGGCAGCAGCTGCAGGATGTTCCAGAGCAGCTCTGCCTTGCACTAAGGTGTATCCAGAGGCATTTAAATCCCTCTTATATAAATCCCCATCCGTCTTATCCTCAACACCTTGATTATCTGGGAACCTTTGAACAGGAGCAGAGCCTGAATGGCTGCCTGGGATCCCTGGGATCCTGAAGGATCACAAATTCCTCAAAGATCTCTTTGTAAGACTGCCATCAGAGAATTATGGAATCACAGAATGGCTTGGATGGGAAGGGATCTTAAGATCATCTCATTCCACAGGCAGGGACAACTTCCACTATCTCAGGTTACTCAGAGCCCCATCCAGCCCAGCCTTGAACATTTCCAGGGATGGGGAGACCACAGCTCCAGTCTCCCCACAGTCCTACAGACTGGCTGAATGATCTGGAGCCACTCACCAGTGAAACTGGTGTGTAGCTGTGTCACATCCTCCTCTTCAGCAGCACTCCCACCTGGGTGGGGATTTATTCCCAATCGTAGGGAAGCCCACTCTGCTAGAACAGCAGCCCTTGGGGGCTGCAGGTAACCCAGGCTTTCCCTGGAATGGGGTGAGGGTGGCTCAGCACCCAGAGCACAGCAGGTGATGCCAGCCAGGAGCTGCCCCATGGCTCTGTGTGACACCACAGCCTGTCCCCTTCTTCACAGAGAGCCCTGTCAGCTCCATGCCCAGCTGATTCTGCACAGTTTCTCATCAAAATCCACCTCCAGGGTTTGCTTGGCTTTTTTAACCACTTAAAAATCAAGCCCCTAAATGCAAAGACTTATGCAAAATGCATAATAACAAGAAGTTAACCACACTTTTGCATATCTGAAAGGAAAGGTTAGGTTTGGGTTCCATCTGTGTTTTGAACAGAGTTCTGATCGAGTTCTTGTTTCCTCTGAACCAGCTGTGCTAGTGTCAACACATCCCTGGGAAGATGAAAGGCCCTAGAAAGACATTTGATCAGATTAGCTGTGATTCAGCTCATTGGAGGGAAATTATTAAATGGGCAATTCCTGCCAGGGAACATGAAGGTGATAGAGATAAGAGGGAAAGTTGGATTGAAGGAGGTTGGATTAGCACAGCTTGTAAAATCCTGAAGGCCAAGTTTCCCCAAACATCTGAATGATGGGGTCTTTCCTCATTCTTTTTATTTTTCGTTTCTCTATCTCTCTGCTATTTACTCATAATTATTGTTGCACTTGGAGCACAACAGAGCTGCAACCTCCAGAGCGGTGGTGCTCAAACCTTCCCGGCACTTCCAAAATCTTTCGCTCCCAAACCTTTCAGGCTGTACCTGAAAGAGGCAGATTGCCAGATTGCCAGATTGCCAGATTGCCAGCCTGGTGCCCTGGGACAGGGCCAGTGCTCCCCCTGCCCTCCCAGCCCCCTGAGCTGAGCCAGGCTGGCTGAGGCTGGGATGCTCTCGGTAATTAGCCACTGACAAAACAACCCCGGGTGATCTCGCAGGTAACCAGACCCCCAAGGTGGGTGAATCAGCAGCATGGTCTGGTATCAGTGACCGAGTCTGATGCCTGCAGAGCAAACAGTCCCTTATCTCTCTCTATCTCCCTATCTCCCTGCTGATCTAATCATTGCCCTCTGTATCTCCCTACCTACCCCACTAAATGCTTTATCTGGCTTTCTGTTGGCTTGGTCATGTGTGAAACACTCGGGTGGTGTCTGATCCCCAATTCCTGCCATCCCATAAATGCCTTGTCCTGAGTATTTCAATATTCCCTCGTCCTGGAGCAGCACAGTCTCCTTGATCTGCCATGAATTACCCTGAGCCCTCGTCTCCCCAACATCTCTGGACAAAAGGAAGCTGTGTGATTAGCAGAGATGCTCATTGTGGCTGGACAGAGCTTTTAATGAAAGAGGAAGGTGGAAAAGGAGCAGGGTGAAATTCTCTGAGGTGCCTTCCAGGTTAAAGGATCATTGGGGGTCCCTCATGTCCTGGGGGAAAAAGAAAATATAAATAAAAAAAAAAGAAGGCAAGCCCCAAAAACTGCTATGCAAAACAGCCCCAACGGTCAGTAAGATACAGGGAAGAAAAAGAAAAAAAAAAAATTAAAAAAAAAGGAATATAATTGTATTCTGTTATCAGAAGCAACACGGCCGAACAAAAGGATCGCCCTCGCCCACCTGAGAATGGAATGCGAGGCTCCATTTCGCTGCTCTGATCGCATTTGACAGCCCCCCTCGAGATTGCCTGGTTGGTATGGCAAATCGTCCTTATTACCTGCTGGGGTGAATGAATCCCCCTTTGTGCTGCCACTGTCACGCCGCATTAGGCTGACAATGGCCCGAGATATTTTATATGAAATTTGCCCTCACTTGTGATTAGCCAGCACCAACTAAGTCATAGCAACCTAGAACTATGCATTGGCCGGGCCCCGTTGTCGGCCGAAAGGGAAATCCCTATTCAAATGGTTTAATAAAACAATCTAAAGGGCGTGTGAATCGTGAAAAGCATTTTCACTTTTCTCTTTAGCTTAATCTCATGGTCGCTGGGATATTGTGCTCCGAGCAGACCCCAGCAGGGTGTGGGCTAAGGTCCCCCATCAACTTCTTTTACAGCCTCCTTTTCTGCGAGTTAATGATATACCGGTGTGATTGCCTCCCGCAGCAAGAAGAAACACGCATTTGATGAAAAGGATGGACCTCCTAACACATCCTAAATGGCAACAATTTCTCATCCAAAGGTCACAGGTCATAACCTGGATTTTGAATCACCACCCAGATCTTTTTCAAAGCCCTGCTAAAGCCGGGGGGATTGGGCGAGGCTGTTTTACACCAGCACACACACAGGCACCGCGTTATCTCCAGAGGTTCCTGCTCTGCTTGAGTCCTGAGCTTAGGGCTTGGGAACAATCGGATTTTCCCCTGGTTTGCTGCTTTTTCACATCCTCTCAAGCTTTGGGAGAGGTGGGTGATGCAGAGATGTGCAGCTCAGCAGCACCTGGGGCACAAGCAACACCCCAAACCTGTCACACTGCCAGCCCCAAACTTCACCTCCAGCAAGGCTTTGAGGTCTCAAAACTCTCCCCACCCGCTTCAAGGTGTGGAAAATCTCCCCCAGTGCTGACCCCTCGACACCCACAGAGATCTGGCAGATTTTTAGGAGGGAGAAGGAGACACACAGGCTTCCCCTTCTGCATTTTTTTGCTTCACTTCCTCACTGGGGCTGGGAGGAAGCAGGGTTCCCTGCAAGGCTCATCTCAGCATTTTCCTGAGCAGAGGAAAACTTTCCCTCTGCGAGACAAGGCTGGAAATGCCCAGGGGAACAAGCTCATGGACCTCCCAACAGCACAAAGCAAAGGTGAAGGAAGGGGAAAGCAGCACAGGAACCTGTCCAGTTTTCTTTTCCTTCCTCTTGAATCCCCCCAAAAAGCCTTAAGCCAGGTGGGGAGTTCATCTCCTGATTGAACACCAAAGTTCTCCCTCCAGTTTTTCCCACTGGAACTCAACAGGAGTTGCACAGGTTCTCATGAGGGACCCTCTTTGCCTCCAAAATCCACATTAACCTTTGCAAAAAAAGGTGTTCACACGAGCTGTGGTGTGTTTCCACTGCAGCTCCCCACATAATTGCAAGAGATCTGGGGCAAGGAATGATTCTGTTATTAAGAGCTCGTACCCTGTTTAGCACAATGGGGCCCTGATCTCTGCTTGGGGCCTCAGAGTCTACTGTAATACAAATAATTAACCATAATAGAGCTGGGAAAATATCTTAATAAAACCATGGAATCAATTTGAGGCAATTAGGCAATTTTTCAGCTTGCAGGAGTTTTTGCTTTACAGGCTGCATTTGGAGAAGGGAGGGGGTCTGGGTGCTGGAGGAGCTGCTCACCTCCCTGCAGCAGGCTTGGGCAACCTGGTTTTTGTTGGGTTTTTGGGGATTTTTTTTTTTTTTTGTTGTTTTTTTTGGGGTTTTTTTTGTTGTGTTTTTTGGGATTTTTTTTTTGTTGTGTGGTTTTTTGGTTTTTTTTGTTTTGTTTTGTTTTTTTTTTTTTTTTTTTTTTTTGTGGGTTTCAGTTTCACCCAGTTGGGGACGCAGAAAAATTTGCTGTAGCTCCCAGAGCATCAAAACCACTTTTTATAAATAGCTTTTGAGAGGAAACATGGTTTGGAGGCTGGATCTGTGGTTCCTAAGGGAGAAGGGGCTCAATCCTACAAAAAAATGACTTTCAAACAGCTCCTCTGCCCCTTCTGCCCACCTGTGAGATGAAGAGCCATCATTATCTTCCCACTTTCTAATCCCAAACACTTGAGGACAATGCTGGGGAATTTCAAACACTGAGGAATAAGGAAATTGCAAAGCCTCAGATGCAGGCTGGATGATTTACAAGCAATTTAAAGGCAGCAGATAAGCTGTGGATGACAGATATTCTGATTATAGTTGTAGCTCTTGTATAAATTTCAAGCAGAAAAGGGAGTTAAATACATTGAGTCTGAAATGTCTCCAGTTGTGAGTGTGTCCATCACTGGCCTTGGGCACTTCCAGGGATCCAGGGGCAGTCACAGCTTCTCTGGGCACCCTGTGCCAGCACCTTCCCACCCTCCCAGCCAGGAATTCCTTCCCAAAATCCCATCTAACCCTTCCCTTGTCCTATCACAACTTGCTCTTTTACTCTGACCAACACCCCTTTCAATCCTGAGAAGACACAGTCAAAATAATCAGAACAGAGAAAGTGGAAAAAAATAAATTTCCTCCTTACATTGTTTTGCATTGCTGAGAAAAGTCTCTGAGCTGGTGATCAGCCTGGTGCTGGTCCCAGATGTGGAGAAATGAATCCTAGTGCTTAAAATCTGAAGAAATTATCCTGACCACAATTTCAAAGTAGACCTGCATCATGTCCTAGTCTCATTTAATTTCAGCCACCATGAGGAGTCAGCCTGCCATTGTATTGGGCTGAAAATGTCATTGGTTGGGTTTGGGAAGCTGAGTAAAACACAGAAGTGAATACATGGCTTGGGGACATCCTGGGAATCTGTCACAGCCGGGATAAAACAAGCACCTCGTGTTCTTGTGAATATAAGATCCCAGAAATGTGACTTGTGGAAGTTCTCCATTGGCTTCACTGTCAAATCATAGACAGAGGTTAAATAATAATAATAATGATAATGATAATAATAATAATAATAATAACAATAACAGCATTAAAATAGCCAAATTTGTATCTGCTTGTGCTTTAGAACAGTGAAGCTCTCACCTTGCCCTCACCAACCTGAATGACCTCAAAAAAGAAAAACCCCAAAAAATCAAATAACCTCCTGTAGAAGCAGAGGATACCAAAAATCTCCAGATAATTTTCTTACTCATCATTTGCATTCACAGAACAAACCAATTCCATTCATCTGATTCTTCCTTTCTTTTACCCAGGTTTCTGAAACCCAAATAAGATCACCTCTAATCAGAGATATGCTCAACCCTCGCATCCAGAAATCCTCTCTCCTCTGGAGATGATCCCTTCCATGAATTTTGCAAACTCACAATTCCAGCTTTGATTTCTCATTCCTGCTGCTGCCAATTCACCAAATGCCTGCTTGCTCTTATATCAACCCTGCCTTCATATCTGAGGCCTGGACATGATTTTATTCCTGATTTGACATCTGATGTTCTGTTACAGCTTCTTGAGGAGCATCCACAGCCCCCCAGTTCTGGGTGTGAGATCCCTTGGTGGGAACAGCTCATGGAATATCCAGAATATTAACATGGAGGGGAGGAGAGGTGATGACCTGTTCTGCTTACACTGATTTTGGTGACTTTTGTGGGAGGGAAAGGCACTTGCAGAGCTGCTGGAGGAGCCCAGCACCTTCAGGATTTGCTGCCAGTGCACACTGCTTTCATCCCTGACTGTCTTAGAGCAACAAAATCAAAGCTCTGCATCCTGCAGTCCCTTGGGATGGGAATTGCTGAAGATTCCTCTCTTGCTGTTAAATGTGAGCTCCCTTGGTGGCAACACTGCTGCTGCCCTGTGTAATGAGTGGGGGATGACATGTGAAGTGAAAAAAAAAAAAAAAAAGGAAAAAAAAAAAAAAAAGGAACAACCGAGCAGCCTTCGGAAATGTCTATGCAAATCAGTTACTGAATAAATCAAGTAAGTAAAAATATATGTTTTGGCCATCAGCAGAAAAATATGTGGCCTGATTCTCCTCTTGGCCTGGTGTAAATCAGAGTAATTCATATCTGTATTCAGTAATTTATATCTATAATTCAGTGGAAGTGGCAGAAAAGTTAAGGCAGTGTAATTAGGGGAGCATCTTGGTATTATTTTTTTTTCCTACAGAAAAACTTGCTTTGTTAATGATACACTTTTGATTTTGCACTAATACCTGGATAGACTGGCAGGCTCAGAAGTTGTCAAATGAACCAAGGGAGGGCTGGGAGTGAAGGGGAGAGGGGAGCTCTGGAGCTGTGTAACATTGAGAGGCAGAGCTGGAGCAGAGCTCAGCTCCCTGCACTCTCTGGGTGATTCCTGTGTAAGCAAAGGAGCCCTTAATTCCTAATTCCACTGGGAACCTTGCCTTTCTCCTGGCCTTTTTTGAAATATGTTCCCTCTGCAGGCTCTCTTCCATCTCTCATGCTAATTTCCCTCCCCTCTCAGCTTTTCTCACATGTGCCCTGCTGCAGCACACAGTCCCTGACTGAATCATCCCTTTGCTTCTGCATGACTAACAGCCCTGCTATTTGTCCAACTATTCCCATTGATGTACATTTAATATGTAAAAAGTTAATTAAAGCCTTATTCATAAAAAAAAAAAAAAATCTGGGCCAATTTAATAATTTTTTTATAAATACCTCAAGGTGATATTTCAATTAGGGACTAAATGCCAGGAAACACTGTCAGATTCACCCCCACCACCTCCTCATCTCTAATCAAAGCATCAGGTTTTGATATTATAAAGGAAAAGCCACTGAAACCACAGCAATATTTATAGGAATTTGCTCTGCAGGTGCAAAGATCAATCCTGAGAGAAGCTGAGAACTCCCAGCTCTAGGTGGAAACCACTGGAAGTGAGTGAGGAGAAGCCAGCTCTGTGCTCAGAGTCCTTCCCAAGTGGATCTGTGCTCATTCTGGGATTGGAGATCCTTCTGGATCTTCCTAATCAGCTTGGCCCACCAACTTTCAATCATGCAGAGGGCTCACATCTTCTGTGCAGCTCCAGACCTGCCAGCAAAAGGCTTGAAATTGGGATTTGTGCTGGCACAACCAAGCTGCTGATGGTTCCAGGCTGGAAAATGCATCCCAACAAAGGGATGCTTCCCCCAGGCCAGGTGGGAGGAGTGAAAATTCTGGCTTGTGAATCAAATGTTCGTTAGTGGGCAGTGTCATTCAGGAGCTTTGGTGTTTTGTGGAATCCCAGAATGATGGAATGGTTTGGGGAGAAACTGGGAGATCATCCAGTGCCACCCAGGGCAGGGACACCTTCCACATCCCAGGATGATCCAAGCCCTGTCCAGCCTGGCCTTGGACACTCCAGGGATCCAGGGGCAGCCACAACTTCTCTGGGAACCTGTGCCAGGGCATCCCCACCCTCCAGGGAAGAATTTCCCCCAATTTTCCATCAGACTCTCTTCCCCCTCAGCCCAAAGCCATTGCTGTTTAAGCTGTGCATGTCCCATCCCCTGCAGGTCACCGAGCCACCTACAAAATGTGAATTCTCCCAAAGTCAGGAAGAAGTTCTTTACTCAGAGGGTGGTCAGGCCCTGGCACAGGTTGTCCAAGGAGAATTTGGGGAGTTCCCATCCCTGGAAGGGTCCAAGGCCAGGGCTGGGAGCAGCCTGGGATAGTGGAGGGTGTCCTGCCCATGGCAGGGAGCTGGAATTGGAAAATCTTTAAAGTCCCTTCTAATCCAAACCACTCCAGGATTCTCTTTCTGGAAAATCTCAAAACTATGAAAATGCTGTGTGTCACATGGAAGGAGCACTCCCCAAACTCTGCAGCAAAGGGAGAGTGAGGAGATCCATCCTTCAGATCTCCAGGCCCATTTAACCCAAATCCTCATTTTGGGAATTTTTGTGGGGTCATTTGCTGCATTTGTGCCTTCAGAGGGAGATAGTGGGGTGCCAGCACTGGGTGATTTCCCTGCAGAGACCCCTGAGGGCACACACAGGATCTGCCAGAAAAGCTGCTATGGGAGCACAGGCCCCAACTGGAAATCCTAAGAGGGGATTAGAACAGATGAGTCCTCATTTCTCTTTCCAGAACAACAGCAGAGATAAATCAGGCTGCTCCTCTGGAGGGTGTTAAAGGAGGATTTCCTGGGAGGTGGATCCCCTCAGTGGGGTTTTATTGTGCTGCCAGTGGGGAGGGAAGGGATGGATTAAGCAGCTGGCAATGGGATGTGGGGATTTTGCCTGTGCTGACAAAGGATCTGAGCTCTCAGTGGGTGCAGGAAATCAGGGGTGGCTCCTGCCTTATTCCTGGAGGCCACACTGCTGCTCTGGAGATGAGGATTTCCCCTCAGGAGTTCAGCCTTGGACCTGGTGGTGTGGGGGAGGCAGAAGTTGGGTCACCCACACACTCAACCCTGTCCTGCAGTAGAACAATATTGACAAGAAATGTTAAATCCTGCCATAAATCACTCCCAGCTCTCACCATGCTCTTGACTTTCTTGAAGATGAGCAATTTTTTGTGCTGTTTGTTGGGAATTTTGGGGTGTTTTCCTTCCAATCTCCATGCTTGTTCTGGTTTTGGTGCTTTGGGCAGCACCACCAACCTTGGTGCTGATTTTGGGGATTGGTGGAAGACTACAGAGAGTTCAGGAGCTGAGAGCTCAGCTGAGCAAAGCAGAGAGAGATTTGGGTGAGGAATTGCAGGGATTATTTGAATTTCAGGGCCTGAGTTTGCCTTTATTTTAATGCTGAGTGCAACAGGCAGCCTGTGAGGCTCTCAGTACTCTTGAGTAAACACATTTTTTAACCCAAGAAATAAAATGCTCACTATCTGCAGATCCCCATGGTCTCACTGAGCACTGAGATGAAAAGCTCCCAGGTGAGTTTTACACAAGGCAGACAAACCTTTCACCCAAGCTGGTTCACCTCAGTTGGGTTAAATCAGTTTTTACAGCAGGGCAGTTTGTGCACTTGCTCAGGTGAAGTTCAAGGCAGGTTTGGGGATTATCTTGGGTTACAGGAGGAGCTGCAGCTCAAGCTGTGAGGGCTGCAATGACTCCCCAGCAGCTCCTGGATCACTTGTGGCTCTCCAGTATTTGGTTTCTGGTTTCTGGCCTGGCTGTGGGTGTTGCAGGGCTGTGTCACTCTGGGATGGGGTTTTTCCTGCTCAGAGCAGCTCCAGAGGAGCCGCCACCACCACCACCCTGGGCTTGCTGATAGCATCCCTGTGGTGACAGTGGGAACAGGATCCACCACCTCACACTGAGCTCATCCCAAGCTGTCTGATCCCAATCTGGACCAAGTTTAGCTCCTCTGGCATTTTAAGCCAGGCTAACTTCCCTACTTGCCCAGCTAAAAGCACCTTCCTTGTTCTGGCAGCATTGAAAATAAAAACCTAAAACACACGAGTCACAAACCTCATAAAGAAGGTGCAGCCGAGCATTTACAAACCAGAGTGAGCTCCAAGCCTCTTAAATATCACAGGACCCATCCCTAGCAAGAAAAGCCCAATACACTTCCAGCTTTTAGCCAGCCACATTAGTGGTCAACCCCATAAAATGGGTGAATTCATGCAGTGAATTGTCTGGAGTGTTTGATGCAGTGACCTCACTGAGTTACAGCATCAGTGATTACAGGCTCTTCCCCAGCTGGAATGCTGATCCATAGGATTTTAAATTGCATCTACCCCACTCTCCAGGCTTGGAATAACTAATATTTTGTGGCCAGCAGTTGTTTAAGAGGTTTGTGCTGTGCTGGTGGCTGTTAGAGCTAAGCATCATCTTCCTCTAAAATATACATGTGAAAAATCAGGTTAAATATGGAAATATGTTTGGAATCCTTAAAGAAAAAAATCAACCCACAGAGCAAACACCTCTAGCACTTCACTGTGTCTTTTAAAATAATCACTGGCTTGCTGTCAGATTGATGTGAGGATTTCAGGGGTGTCACAGTAGCTTTAACATGTGCAGAAACATCCAAGGTGAGGCTGGATGGGGATCTGAGCAACCTGACCCAGTTCAAGACATGGGCTGGATGAGCCTTGAAGGTCCCTTCCAACCCAAACCATCCCATAAATGAACAAAAGGGTTAATGACTAATGGAGCAGGAATGTTCTGAAGGTCAGTGATTGGCTTTGCTTGAAGTGAGGAGATTTTAGGGAGAGTTTTTAACTTTAAATTTGTTGTATTGTAGTTGGAAATAGATGATCTTTAAGGCCCCTTTCAACCCAAATCATTCTATGGTTTTGTGACTTGATTATTCTCACATATTGGTTATTGGTTATTTGATTTATTGGATTTTTCTTCTTTTTTTTTTTTTTTTTGGCTACTGAACCCTTGGGAAAACACTGGGAACACAGAACTGAGAACTGAGGGGGTGATTTTCTGCTGGTTGGGTAATCCAGAAGTTCTGTCCCCTTGAGAACCAACACCAGCAGACAAAATCCATTGTTCTTCCCAACAGTGAGAAGGAGAATTTGACAATAAAACATTTGTATCCACTTTAATTTTCCTGAGCCACAGAGATTAATGATATCAGGGTGTGTTTGGGCCAGGGTAATAATTAATAAAGCCACAAACAGAACTTTTCAGAACTTAATATTTGCCTTAGGAGTCACTAAATCCTGTCTGAAGTGTTCAGGTGCAAGTAATGGATCTCGAATGAGAAAACCTCTTGCTCAGGGGAGCAAAATGCAGAGAATATTCTTAATTTCAGGCACTGACCAAGGATGATAACTGGAATATAAATCTCACCAGAGTACCACAGAACATTTCCCATAAAAACTGGGCTGCACAGAGCCCCATCTACCCCTCTCAGGATTCATTCACATCTTCAAATTCATCTCTCAAGAATTTCAATTCTATCTGAAACGCAATCAGAAAAGCAAACTGGAAATGTTGTATCAACAGAAACAAATTTCTCCACCAAACCAAACTGCACTGAAAGAAAATTTCAGTTTTTATTTTTCCCTGTGCAGTTTCCTAGGGGAGCATCCTCATGCCAGGATTCAACAGTTGTAACTTGAGAAAGAGCCACAGATTTGGGTCTTACCTCTTACAATTATAATTTTATAGAGCTGTGAAGCTGCTTTATGAATTTAGAGGGGGGTTTAGGTGACCACTGCTCAGTTTTAATTCTGGATTTAGGCAGAATGAAGGAGTTTGGAGCTCATATCAAGGCTATTAACAAGGGCCAAAAAACCTTAAAATATTCTAGAAAATTCTATTTTGCCTCATTTTTAAGAGTTGAAAATCTGATGGATCACATAAGAATCTGAATTTTTAGGGTGATTAAGTATTTTATCTTGCTAATGTCAGGGTTGTTTTTTGGGGGTTTTTTTGGGGTTTTTTTTTTTTTTTTGAGAAGATAAAATTTAACCTCAATAATATAAACAACACTTCTATTCTATGAGATACTAAAAGTGTGATTTTATGATGATTTTGAATGATTTTTCATTTTAGCATAAGATCACACTTAAATTAAAAAGAAAGAAAATGCCTCGTTTTCAATAATTCAAATGAAATTATCTGAAAAGTGCAACAAAAAAATTAAATAAAAACCCTTAAACTTTTCAGGAAAAAAAACAGAGCTGTGATTTTTTTTTTTACCTGAAAATTAAGGAGAACCTGCAAAACATCTCTAGTTTGGTGCAACTCCCTTTTCTGATGGAAAAAAAAAAAAAACTGGCTCAGAAGAATAAATAAACACATTTTGGACAAGATATAATATCTCCTAGGCTGAATCTTGTGCTCTTAGCCTAAGGGGTCTCCAACTTTTTCGTGGCTTGGGGTGAACAGAAACATCTCCTGGTGCCCTCCCCACCCATCCACACTCCCACAACATCCCTGTGGCAAAGCTTCCCTGGGAAAGCAGCCTGATTAGGAAAGGATAAACCATCATTATCAGCTATCATTGAATGTGATTTAGCACCTGGAAATAAAGGTGGTGCCAGGTGCTGAGTCAGCAGCTGCAGCCTCACTCTTGGGGAGTTTTGCTGCCCTTTCCATCAAAGTGCAGAGAAATGATGGAAAGTTCCCAAATTGTGTTGTAAAAGCTGCAG
Organism: Erithacus rubecula; assembly: GCF_903797595.1. Classification (NCBI taxonomy): domain Eukaryota; kingdom Metazoa; phylum Chordata; class Aves; order Passeriformes; family Muscicapidae; genus Erithacus; species Erithacus rubecula. Next base: position 1,866,262 of record NC_136689.1, on the reverse strand, counting down.
GGCTCTAGGTGTGACCTGCTGTGGGATATCTGTGCTGCTCCATGGGAAGTAGAGAGGCAGAGGAAGGAGGATTTGCTCTGCTGGATCCAGAGCCAGAAGTTCTATTCACAGAATCACAGGTTGGAAGAGATCTCCAAGATCATTGAGTCCAACCCATCCCAACAGCTCAACTAGCCCATGGCACCCAGTGCCACATCCAGGCTTTTATAAACATATCCAGGGATGGTGACTCCACCACCTCCCTGGGCAGACCATTCCAGCACTTTATCACTCTTTCCATAATAAACTTTCTGCTGATATCCAGCCTATATTTCCCTTGGCTTAGCTTGAGGCTGTGTCCTCTGGTTGTGCCTGGAGAAACCCAACCCCAGCTGAGCACAGCCACCTTTCAGGGAGCTGTACAGAGTGATCAGGTCACCCTGAGTCTCCTTTTCTCTGGAATAAACATCCCCAGCTCCCTCAGCTGTTCCTCACAGGGTTTGTGCTCCAAGCCCCTCACCAGCCTCATTCCTCCTCTGGATGTGCTCAAACATCTCCAAGTCCTTCCTAAACTGAGAGCCCAGAACTTCTCTTCCTTGCTCCCCTCCATTGCTCCTGCTTTTCTTCTCTGGGAAGGGTGAGATGAGTCAAAATGAAATAAAAAGTGAAAGGTGTTTTCTGTTTCTCCAGTCAGGACCTGTTCCCAGGGCTTGAGGACAGCTCTTCATTTCCCAGCCTCTGGAGGCTTTCTGCATTTCTCTTTGTGTTTTCACAGAAGCATAAAAATATTTGGGTTGGAAAAGATCATCCCATTTCACTCCCTGCCATGGGCCAGGACACTTTTCACTATCCCAGGTTGCTCCAAGCTCCATCCAGCACTTCCAGGGATCCAGGGGCAGCCACAGCTTCCATGGGAAATCTGTGCCAGGGCCTCAACAGCCTCTGAGTAAAGAACTTCCTAACATCTATAGAATTCATATTCTGATGGCTTTGCATCAGATTTTTAGAGTCATTTCCAGCCAAAGCTCTAGAGCTCCCCTGAGCTTCACCACAGCACCTTCCACCTCCTTAAAAACCTGCCCAGACCAAAAACAGCCCACAAGTTTCCTTCAAGCCCTTCCCTGGAGCATACCCAGACTGTGACATATCCACATCCCTCTTTTCTGGGCCCAGCTGGCAGTGGTTTGGTGTGGGCAGCACTCTCCAGGAGCATCTCTGTGACCCCTGGGAGCACAGTGAAGGTGGACAGGAGACAGAGCACCCCACACTTCAGTGCTTCAGGTCTTGGGGGGCAGCTTCACACAGCCCTCAGCTGCTTCAGCTTCACCCATCTCCTGTTGTTTCCCAAAATATGCCACTCCTGTGCTCTTCCTTTGACTATCCTGGCACAGGAAAACTCCTCACCTACATCAGGTGGAGCTCTCTGACCCCTTGGCATCTCCCAAGATTTTGGAGCACCCCAAAACCTGCTTTCCTCCTGCTCCTGCTTGTCCTCACTGCTCAGCCTAGAGTCAGCTGTGCCCTCATCATTCCTGGGAGCATCATTCACATGCACAACAGAAATTCAGAGTTACCCCAGTACTTTGGAGCCATTCCCTCTCCTGGTGCTCATCATTCCTGAGAGCACATCATCCACATGCACAGCAGAAATCCCAATCCTTTGGAGCCATTCCCTCTCCTGGAGACTGACCCTCACCTCTCTCTTAACCCCGTGGATCTTTTCGGATAAGCAAGCCCTCACTTTGAAGGAGATGCTCCCAGAAAGATTAGGCTGAGGAAACAAGGAATGAGAAGGGCTGAACCATCCAGGCACAGGATTGCTCCTGCCCCAGACCTTAGCAGGGGATGTGTAAAGTCATATTCTGATGGAAAATGCCAGTTGTGCTCTGCAGGAGACACTCCCATTCCCTGCCAGGAAAAAAAACCCACTCAGGGCATCTTTATACACTCTGGGTTTTTTGGCTGCTCGGGGATGAAGAGGGGGAAAACTCTACTGGTTATAGAGGAATCCAACCAGATGATCCCCCAGCCCCTCCCCTATTCCAATCCCCTCCTTTATTCAGCACTGCCAGCTCCTGCCGCACCTCCCGGGGAAGAAAAGCCACATTCACGGGCTCCCATCCCTCTTTCTCAGGACACTTCTCCGGCCTTCTTGGGACACAGAACACACATTTATCTCCTCAACCAGCAAAACCCAACCTGGACACGGCATTACCCAGTCCTGGAGCCATCCCAAACCAAACCCCCAGCGTGTCCCCCTTCCCCCAGCACCGGGGTGAAGGCGACCGAGCCCGGGCTGTGGCTGTTGGCTGCTATCCATATCCATCCATCCATCCATCCATCCATCCATCCATCCCTGAGTGTTTGTGTGTGTTTGTGCCTCCTGCGGAGCTCCAAGGGCCTGTTTGGGGTCGGGATTCTCCCGGGACAAAGGGATGCTAATTCAGCTCCCTCTGCTGTTGCCTTTTGTCTAGGGCTGGCTCTCCCACGCTTGGACTTGGCACTCCGGGGATGCGGCAGAGGGAGCTGCTTGTTGCCACCAACCTGAGCCAGGTTTGGGGAATGCGATGGACGCAGCAGGGAGAGGGGAAGGAGGGGAAGGGGGGAAGGAAATAAATCCATAATTGCCCCGCTGCCTGCCAGCTTTGGGAGTGCTGGAGTTTCCAGAGAAGCCACCGCGGTTTTGTAGCCGCGGGTTGTCTTGCTCTTTCTGCCATCCCTCATCCCCTGTCTGGGGTTGAAGTTGCCAGGGAGGGAAGGGAAAAAAAAGCACCACTAAAAAAACCCAAAAAACCCCATATAATAATAAAAACCCTCAACAATATTTTTAAAAACCCAATAACCCCAAAAACAAAGCAAGAAAAAAAAAAAACCCAAAGAAACCTCAAAAGCAACAAACAAAAAAAGCCCCAAACAAACAAACAAAACAACAAAAAACCGAAAAATCCCAAAAACAAAGCAAGAAAAATAGGAAAAAAAAAAACCCAAAACAAAAAAACCAGCAAACAAAAAACCCCCAAAAAACTCTCAAAAAATGAAACAAACTAACAAAACAACAAAAAACCCAAAAAACCAAAAACAAAGCAAGAAAAAAACCCTCAAACAGCAACAAACAAAAAAGCTCCAAAAACAAAACAAACAAAACAACATTAAAAAAACCCAAAAAACCCAAAAATTAAGCAAGAAAAAAACCCCAAAAAACCCATAAAGCAACAAACAAAAAAAAACCAAAAAAAAACCCCAAGCAAAACAACAATGAAACAGCTAAAGAAAAACAAAACAAAAATATAACAAACCCAAAAACCAAACCAAACAAACAGAAAAAAAACGCCAAAAACCCAAAAAGCTCCTGCATGTCAGGGTTGGCAGATGAGTGGAGGTGGAGGGAGCACAGAAAGCAAACGGGACGGGCTCCTGGAATTGCTGCCATTTCCTTTTCCCCATGGCTTCTCTCAGGGTGTGCAGCCTGAGCAGGGCTGTTGGCTGTTTGCAGCTGTTTGCAGCTGTTTGCAGCTGTTTGCAGCTGTTTGCACGGGCTGTGCAGGTAGGGAGGTGATGAGGTCAGAGCCTCTGAGAAATGCCAAAAACTCTTGAGCCCAGGGACACGAGGCACTGGGGATGCAGATGCAGCAGATGTGAAATTAGCCACAATCTCCTGGGTGCCATCCCAGGAAGTCACAAGAGGATAAAGTGACACCTTTGTTGGTCCCAGCAGCAGGAGAAGGAGCTTCTCATCACCTCACTGGACTCCTGCTGCCAAAAGCTGAGTGACAACCTTGGCACCTTTCCTCAGCATCTCTGTTTGCTGCCCTTGCAGCCCGCAGCTCTTGGGGGAAGCTGCAAATCCCCCAGGACTCTGTGGGCTGCAGAGCAGTGATGCAGCTACAGCTCATGCAAACTCCCCAAACTGCTTAGCCAACGCTGCCTGTACTGAGTTAGCTCCCCAAAACCCAGGTCAGCAATGCTGCAGCTGAGAATTTGGGCTGGAATGGAGTCAGCAGTGCAGCATCCCCTCACCCCATGCAGCAAGCCCCACTCCAAACTCAGCTTTCACAGACACCAAACCCAACTGCAGCCAGGATGTGCCAGCCTTTCCCTCAGCAAACCTCTGGATTCCTGCATCCTGCTGGCTGAGCAGAGCTTGCACAGTCACATTTTCAGCCCTGATCCTTCCAGTTTCCTTCCCCATAGTTACAGGGCAGAGTTTGTAGATCTCCGTTGTTGATAGCGGGGCAGCTGCCCAAATTGCCATTAGCGGAGAGGTAGACGGGGTGTGGCTGGAAATCAGATCCTCTTGGGAAGAGTTTCATGAGAGAGAGGAGAGCACCTCTCACATGTAACAAACCTCCTGGATGGATCAGTATCTTGTGGCTTTCTGCTCATGCCTTACTTTATTGCAGAAGTGGAGAAGGCTCAGGGAAAAGGGGAGGGGAAGGTTTGGCTCGGAGACAACCGAGATGCCAGAATGCCATCAGGAAAATAGGATGAGATCTGCTCAAGGTGTTAATTTTAAATCATTATGAGATGTTATTATGACTTGATTAGCAAGGGACTGCCTGGATTCAGTGGTCCAGGAGATCTTTTCCATTTGCCATGTTGGTTCCTTTATTAAAATGGCCTCTCCAGCTGGGAGATGTCAGGATTGCTTTCCAACAGGAGAAATGTGAGAGGTGGGAACTGTCTGTCCCCAAAATGGGCCTCTAAAAAGCACCCATGGAAGTCTGAGGCTGTAGCCCTAGGCTCCCTCTGTAGTCAATGGAGAGAAATAAACATCTTGCTATGATTCATGTTATCCTGAGATAAGTATCTGAGATAGGTCAGATGAATTGCTCCCTGGAGATGCCGATTGCTCTCCACTGACTACAAAGGGAGCCTGGGGTGACTCGCTCAGACTTGGACATCTGACTTTGGGAGATGAGATCAGGCCTATCAGGGAGCCTGGGGAGTGATGCTGTTATGACACAGCAAGAAAAAAATATGGAGGAGACTCGTGTCTCCGAGGGATTATAACTGAATTTGAAAGTCTGGTTCTGTTCTTGCCTAATCTGGGGGAAAACTCAGGTGGATTTCACCAGACATGAGATGAGATTTCTCATCCACAATGGTAAAGAGTCAACCCTCCAACACAGCTTTGTTTGGGCTTTCTTGAGAGAAAGAATATGTGGGGTTTATGGCCATAATGTCAGAGTCCGAAATAAACCAGAGTTCACAAATCAGCCTGGCAGCAAAGGTGACAGTGCCCAGCATTCCACAAGAAACTGGGTGTGATTTGAATCCCACATCTCTCAGGAGCTAGACAGATGCCAGCTCTGCCCTTCATGGAGTCCCTGGGAGCAAGAGGCTTCTCATCCAGAGTCAGTCTCCCTGGATTCCCTCAGTGATTGATGGAGAGATGTAGAAACTTCAGGGTGTGAATAATTCAATCCCAACTGTCTGGAACACATCAGGTGAATCATGCCCTGGAGGACCCCCACAAAAACTGGAACCAACTCGACCTGTCTCTGTCTGGCATAAAGGACCCGAAGTTTTGCTGGCCCACTGCTCTTCTGCAGGCTCCAGTTTTAACTTTTTAGGAAGTCTAAGTAGCAAAGAAAATGGTGAGTGCTAGAAGAGAAAATAGAGGGGCTGGTTGTGAACATCAGAGTAGTGGAGGAGGTTTGTAAAGCTGTCTGTCTGTCTCTTGGTGATATGTCAAGGCAAAATGTCCTTTGGGAAGAGATGTTGCAGTCAAATTCAGATTTTGGTTTCATTCCAGAAGTCTAGAGGGGAAATTCTCCAGTCTGGATCATGCAAGAAGCCTGCTTGGATAATGACAGTCACATCAGGCTGTGAACACTGAGCATTGTGTGCTCTGCTGTGGGAAGGAAAGAGGCTCTGGAGATCCAGGGATTCAGACTGTGCTGGTTACACACTGCTGGTTCTGCCCCTCTGCACTGCCAAGGGACCTTCAAAGGGATTATTTGGCCTCACTTCCTGAAGGACACTCTGCCAGTGGCATCAGCAGGAACATGGTGAGGGAAGGAAATTTTTAGGCTTTGTGGTGAGTCTGGGTAAGATAACAAGGAGATCCCATCCCATCCCACCTCGATATGAGATGGAAGTGCCGAAAGGCAAAATCTCCCCTGTTCAACAACAAAACAATCCATAATGCTCCACATTTCATGCCATGCTCAGCCTGGTGGCTGCCCAAAGAGCACTGCAGCAGGAAGGACATGGCTTGGCTGGGCCCAGACAGGATTAACCCCGAGGGACACAGCAGTGGCTCGCTCCCGCGCCGCCGTGACTCCCGACTCTCCTGCAGCGGGGTCAGCGCCTCAGCCATCACTTCCAGAATGAATTTGTGCCTCCCAGGCCTTGCTCACCCACCAGGCTCTCATCTGTCCTCTGGGGAGGTTGATCTATGTGCTGGCAGGGCACATCCCATGGGTGCAGAGCCACGGGACGCCCCCAGCCCGGCTCCTTCTACCCTGCGCGGAAAAAGGTCCGGGAAAAATCCGGAAAAATTGCGGAAAAAGGTCTGGAAAAAGGTCTGGAAAAAGGTCTAGAAAAAGGTGCAGAGTGGCTTCCCAAGGCTGCACACGAGTGCTAAAGTCTAATAAACAAGCCCTGGCGGCCAGGGCTGAAAGAAGCCGAGCCCTCTCCAACAAAGCATTTAATCCAGTTTGGCGTAACCTTTGACATTATTAGGGATCGCAGTGACCCTAATCCAATCAGATTGATTAACTAAAGCCCAGAGCCCATCAGCAGACCCCCCCTGGCCTCTGCTATTTAGTCCTGACCAAACAGTGGGAGAGACGTGCTGTATTTACACCACAATGGGTCGGCGCTGAGAACCTGTTTCATTACAGAGAGACTTAAACTCCCATTACTCCATCAATGTATCATTCTTCAATAGTTCATTAAAAGCTGCTCCTCCACAATAACTATTAACCATTTCTCAGCCCAGCTGGCAGGTTTAAAGCCCTGGCCAGTCTTTAGCAGAAGGAGGTGGGAGTGAGTGAAAGAAGTAGATAGACAAGGGCTCCCTTTTTAAATTTAAACGAACAGCGGGTTTAAATAGTTGGAGGTAATTTACTTTTATTGAATGGGGGTAAGGAGAGAGAGGAAACTTTTATTTTGACTTAATTATGTGCTGAAGTCCTTTAAAGAGACAGGGCCATGATAAGCTTTTATTGTATTACTCCTCTGGAGATTGGTTCATATTTCTGCCCAGAGGAGTTTCAAAGGGAGCTCACGAGAGACTCTAAACTCACAGCTTAAGCATGAACAGCCTCTTCAGTCCACAAAAGCTAAAATAAAGGCAAAAGGCACAATTCCACTTCAGCTGGAGATGGAAAATGCCTGTCAGGTCACACTGTTCACTTTCTGCTGTCAGTGGTGGGGTGTCCTTCTGCTTCCTCCTCCAAATTTTTTTCCTGTGTATTTTTAGAGGCAACTCAAAAATCTTCCCTTCTCCTGGGTAAACTGAGAGATGCAACAGCTGCATTAAAAACTGCCAGGCCTCTCAGGAAAGTGGCTGAGGGTGAGCTGTGGCTCAGGTGTCACTTCAGGTCATGTGGCCATTGCTGTGTTTTTCTCCACTTCATAAAATACAAGTGGAGAAACAAATTACAGTATTTTCCTTTTGATATTACTGTTGGAAAAATTCAAGTGAGAGGTTTTTCTACTGTCCAGCAATTGAGAGTTGAGCTTCTGGGAGACTAGAAATGAGATGTAGTGTCTTTATATCAGAAATAATAAGTAGATGAAGCTTAGGTAGAGATAAAGATCAGACTAAATTCTTTCCCCATACAGGAATCCTGTTTTTTGCATTCCAAGTAGTCCAAACCTATTAAAACTCCCATTTCCTGGGGATTTGCAAGGAAGACCTGACAGTGGCACCTGTCTGAATGTTTCTCCATGAAGGTGCACACCTGCCCATACACTCCCAAGACCACAGAGGAGGAGAAATGCCCTTTCCTACAGCCCTGACCCCAAAGCTCATCTCATTACACCCCTGCTGTGGGCAGGGACACACTCCACAGCCAGGGACACCTTCCACTTCCCTTGGACACTCCCAGGGGTAGAAAGTCCAGATCTCTCTGGATAATGGAAAAGGGAAAGTTTATTCCACAGCCAAAGGCTTGCAAACCAGAATAAATATGGTAAACCAGTCAAATAGGGTGGGGTGTGGGATTTCTGCTCTTCCTCTGCCCTGGGTGACATACAAAGAGCAAGAGGGGTTTAGGGCCAAGCCTGTCAAGTGTTGTCTTCAACAGCAGCAGGGCAGGATCCCCTGGGCATTGCCATTCCCTGGTAGCCAAGCTGATCAATGCCATTCCTGTTTAATGTGTGATTCATTACAAAATCCCAGAATTGCTAGGGTTGGAAGGCACCTCTAGACATTAGGTCTGGCTAAAAAAAAAAAAAAAATTATGTATAAATATAGTCTTAGCTAAAACATGTGGGGTCTTTTTCCATGTAATGGCTGATGGGGAAAAAAGAGTCTGGTTTTAGATGAGATATCAGAACGTGGCTCTCAACAGGGCCAGAGTGTGGTGACAGTTTGGCACTGCTGAATCACAGCTCGAGCCTAGCCCTGAATGAGCAATGAGGTACCACAGCAGCAAGGGCAGCCTCAGAGAGATTTGGGCCTGGAAAGGATTTCCTGCAGGCATTAAAATCAGCCCTTTGCAGTGAAAGGAGTGCAGATAGTCTGTGAGGCAAAGGGGAGATGCTTGAGCTTTGTGCTGAGCGAGGATGGGGTTCCCACTGGCTCACATGAGAGCTGCACTCACATTGCTGGGGGCTTAAAATCCAAGCTGCAAAACTGATTTTTGCTTCCTTGCTTTCTCTCTCTCCTTTTCCCCTTCTCTCTTTCAGGGAAGGAGCTCAAGTATGTTCCTACCCTGGGGGATCTGCTGCACAAGAATGCGACTGAGCTGTTTTTTTTTTCACCCCCCCTCCTGCTGTAGGTGAAGCAAAACTGAAGAGTGGTTTGATTTTCCCTCAAGGAACAACATTCTTCAGTTATGAAATCGTCCCAATCTCCTCTCCCTCCCTGAGCCTGGCTACCAAAAACCTGCAGTCTGAGGCAGGGAAAGACCCTTGGTGCTGGCAGATAAGAGAATTTGGCAGATTGTGGGATTGGGATTCCTGTGGTCAGAAGGGAGGTGAGGGGCAGTTTATCCACAAGGATAATTGCTACAGGACATGGGGGGTATCTAATCCCAGGCTGTCTGGGAGCACATTGACAGGACAGGTCATGGATTCCCCATCCCTGGAAGTCATCAAGGCCAGGAGCAACATGGGCTGGTGGAGGAAAATGCCTAAATCTGTTCTGAGTAATGCAGCAGGGGAAAAAAAATAAAAAAAAAAATTAAAAAGCAGATGGGAAGCAGTGCAGAACACAGCCCAAGATGGGTATAGATCAATTATACACACCTTAAACTATTCCAGATGCTCCGGAAGGAAGGAAGGAAGGAAGGAAGGAAGGAAGGAAGGAAGGAAGGAAGGAAGGAAGGAAGGAAGGAAGGAAGGAAGGAAGGAAGGAAGGAAGGAAGGAAGGAAGGAAGGAAGGAAGGAAGGAAGGAAGGAAGGAAGGAAGGAAGGAAGGAAGGAAGGAAGGAAGGAAGGAAGGAGGAAGGAAGGAAGGAAGGAAGGAAGGAAGGAAGGAAGGAAGGAAGGAAGGAAGGAAGGAAGGAAGGAAGGAAGGAAGGAAGGAAGGAAGGAAGTATAAGGAAGGAAGTATAAGGAAGGGAGTTCTCACAGGGTCCTACCAACTTATAAAAGAGCAGAAACTCAGGCTTATCTTGAGGCTTAAATCTCACAAGATTCAATAACTTAGGGCAGAACATTTCTAAGAGTTCCCACTCCTATCAAGGGGTGCAGAAACAGTTGTCTGAATTTGCACCCTGTCCTGATTTACTGTGTTCTTCACCAAGGAAAGCAGAAGTATTAATTGATGGTGATTTCCCCAGGCTTTGATCTTCATTGTATTTCATAAAAGCATCAAAACTGATTGATTTGTAAAGTCCAGTCCCTAGGAACCATCCCCAACAGCCCATCATTTCCCCTCTGCCATCATCTAGAGAGCTGAAACTGCAGCACAGGGGCAGAAAAGGGGCCAGGTCCAGCTTGAGCACTGCAAACACAATAATCCTGTGTTCCTTCCCAGGGGATGTAGGGCCATTTGTGCTGAGAGGGACTTGGGGACATCTCCAATCCAACCTCCTGCTCCCAGTTGGAACTGAGATAACCCCACCCCTTCATCCAGCTCAAATCCTGTCTCCTGCAGGACACTTTTTCAGGCGGGAACAAGTTCACAGGATTTTTCTCGAGATCTCTTCTTCCACTCCAGCACGGACATTCACCTTCCCAAACCCACAGCTCCTCACTCACCTTTATCCAGCACGGGCCCAAAGATGGCCAAGCTGTCGTTGACAGTGGTGCAGTTCCACCTTCTCCCTCTAAACTGGTGTTGGCATTCCTGGATGCCAATCTTGACCCCTTCTGCCACGCTGGGCATGATCTCCACGTAGTTCCGGCAGAAGCGCAGCTGCTTGGGCACCAGCCCCGGGATGCTCCCACACAGGATGGGCTGAGTGCCCAGGGAGGAGTACTGGTGACCAATTGCCAAGGACCTGGCAAAAAAAAAAAAAAATGGGGAAATAGATGTTTTCAGGTTGGATTTCACCTTTGTTGTTGGTTTGGGAGAATAGGGATAAGAAATCAGCGGTTTTGGTTTCTCTGCATTCCCCCTCGCCAGAAAATATAATTTTCATTGTCATCCTTCCTCAGAACATCTGCTGATGTTCTCTAAAGGCTCAGCAAGGCAAAAAACTCAACTTTTAATATCTTCCTTCACTTTTCTTTCTCCTCTCAAAGCCTTGATCCATCATTGTGCTGTGAAATGTATCCTTCCTTCCTTCCTTCCTTCCTTCCTTCCTTCCTTCCTTCCTTCCTTCCTTCCTTCCTTCCTTCCTTCCTTCCTTCCTTCCTTCCTTTCCTTCCTTACTTCCCTTCCTTCCTTCCTTCCCCTTCCTTCCTTCCTTCCTTCCTTCTTCCTTCCTTCCTTCTCCTTCCTTCCTTCCTTCTTCATTCCTTCCTTCCTTCCTTCCTTCCTTCCTTCCTTCCTTCCTTCCTTCCTTCCTTCCTTCCTTCCTCCTTCCTTCCTTCCTTCCTTTCCTTCCTTCCTTCCTTCCTTCCTTCCTTCCTTCCTTCCTTCCTTCCTTCCTTCCTTCCTTTCCTCCTTCCTCCTTCCTTCCTCTTCCTTCCTTCCTTCCTTCCTTCCTTCCTTCCTTCCTCCTTCCTTCCTTCCTTCCTTCCTTCCTTCCTTCCTTCCTTCCTTCCTTCCTTCCTTCCTTCCTTCCTTCCTCTCCTCCCTCCCTCCTCCCTCCCTCCTCCCTCCCTCCCTCCTTCCCTCCTTCCCTCCTTCCCTCCTTCCCTCCTTCTTCCCTCCTAATTTCCTTTGCAACCCGGGGTCAAACATGCATTTCTTTCTTTGAAATCCACCTCTAGAAGATGTTTTATAGGCAATTTTGGGAGCTGAGGAAGCCCAGTCTTTCTGAAAAGCACTTTCAGAGGCACCCAAAGCAATAACTCCATCAGCAGAAGCCATCAAGCTCTGAGGCTTTGGAAAGGCAACACCAAGAATTTGGGAGGGGGAACAGCATCATTCTGTGGGGCTTTGGTTAAAGTGAGGGGAGTGAAATTAAAGCCAAACCAACAACCAACAACCAAAAACCAATCCCAATTAAACTTGAGTGCAAACTCTGTGCTCAGCCCAGTGGAACTCTTGAAAGGAGTGTCCATGAACCTTGATGTTGGTGAAGCCTTGGAGACAAACAAGTCAGCTCTGCAGGGAGATCAGCAGATATGCAGCTAATTAGATAGATTTTAAAAGTGTTTTTTACTGGTGCTTCTAATAATAACCTTGATTACTAAAACTGAAGGGATTTTTAGAGTATAATTTCCTTTTCTTCTAATTAAATCTCTTGATTGTCTTTTCTGCCCTGAATTAATGACAGAGAGGAACCTGCCTGGGCAGTGTGTATTTCTGTTTACATTCATTTTTTTGCTGTGTGGTTTTCATTTGGGAACAGCCTGGTGTGTTTGAATTACCACCAGGGCTGTCAGGGAATAAAGCCTTCACTCTCTTTTGCTCTCACTTAAAAAATAACACAAGGATTCTGTCATTGCTGAAGTCCAGAAGAAAATTAGCTTGATTTTAGTAGTTCTCTAGGCTGGATAAAATTTATTTTAATGTGACTGTCTTTGTTTTAAAGAGAAGGGTCCTTGCAGCTAATTAACTCCTGTCCTGGAGGAGAGGAGGAGGTTCTGCTCAAGAAGGGACAGAAGTGAGAAGAATTTGGACATCCACATGAGCAGGAGCCACGTCTCAAGGGCTTTGATAACTGCAGACTAAGCTTTACAAATCCATCATTTCCAGGCAAATAAGAATCTGTTCCTGGAACCCCAATGGCTCCAGGCAGGAGTTTAGAGCAGGATAATCAGCTCAGCCAAGAACCTGCCCTCCAGCAGATGAACTTCAGATGGACAAGGTGGAAGGTGTGTGGAAAAGCAAAGGGTTTCCAGCTGATTTCCCAAACTCTTTCCACCTCTGCTGAACTTCTGGGAGATGATGAATCTCAACATTAGAGGACAATTCATCCTACCCCAGGGAGGGGAGCTGAGACAAATGGCATGAACTGCCCTCCAGAAGTGCCCCTTTTTTTAATCATTGCATTAAAAAGGAGGGAGCAGAAATTGTGTCCCTGTCACCCACACTCCAGTGCTTGTGACAGGGCTGTCTCCAGCTGATCTGCTGCTTTTGCAGCCAGTCAGTGAGAGGAGCAGACACTTCCATCCACAGCTCCCCTGCCCAGGTGAGGTGTGTGTGCTCTGGGCTGAATCACCTTGCCCCCACTGGCTGTGCTGGTGAGACTCAGAGCCCTGGGTGACTGGAGAGGGGCATGTCTGCACCGTGGAAGTCTGCAGGTGAATCATGCCATCATCCCTGACAATGAGGATGGATGAGTTCCTGGAGACAGTCCCACGCAGGAAAATCCAGCCCTGTGTTGGAGGCCAGGCAGAGAGCTCAGCTGGAGGAAGGAGACGAGTTCCTGCAGGAACCCACAGGAGAAAACTGAGGAAAGGACACATAAAACTCCTTTTCCTTATCTCAGTGGACAGATATGGGGATTTTTGTGAGCTTTAGATTAATTCAGGGTACACAACTGACAGAAAGTTGCCTGTGGAATGGAGCCCATGCCAAGTGTACATTTTTGTTTCACTGTTAAATATTGTACAAAACACTGGACCACAATTTCTGGACTAAAAACACTGTTTCAGGCTTCAGAGTGCTGAGTGTGTGTGCTGCCTTTGTCACCTTGTTGGGAATGGAGTTTTAGGGTGCCACATACCCAAAACTCAATCCATGGAACCAACACTTGGACTTAGGAGTATTCACAGCTTTAGGGTTGGGAGGGAGGTGGTCTTATCTCTGTAAACCACAAGGAGAGAAGCCTTCATTGAATTCTTTGGGGAAGAACATGAATTAAGTTGTTCCAACTCATCCTCCAGCCATAGATTACAGAGATTACAAAATGTGGATGTTTTCTGGTGTCTGAAGTTAACTTTGGTGGGAACATCTGTGGAATTTGTTTCCACATCAACTGCAGTGATCAACATCCTTCCCAAAACTTTCCAAAATCTCTTACCCAGGTCCCAATAAAGATAAAACATCAACTGAGTTGCCATCAGCCTGTTGCAGGCTCCATCCACCATGGTGAGAAGCCAGAAGAACTTTTTTGAGCTATTTCTGTAGGATCCTGAAGAAGTTTAGGATTCCAGCCTCATGGACTTTAATCATATGAACAGCCAAACTCCAGCCTGTCTCTGGAGTTGGTTTTTTTGGTGGTTACTACAGTGGTAGAATGAAAATACCGAAGAGGAGTTTATAGGTTGATGCCCTCAACTATTCGTTTCCGTTGCTGGGAAGATCATTTAAGATTAAAAAAAAAAAACCCCAAAACATGTAATTGCTTTTTCACACTGCTCCCTGCTCAATACAGCAGAGAAACAGTCACACCTCACTTTGATCTGTGTTACAGTCTGGAAAGTTTAATCTGCAAAAGACAATCTCCAGCAAGAGCCTTGTTCTCAAGGTGTCATCAGCCTCCGAATCGGTGCAATGCAAATTTGGCATTTCTTGGGCAGTGTGGAGTCACTTGACTTCCAGCTGAAGGTGCAGGGTGGAATCTCCAAACATCTGCCCATGAGCAGAGCTGAGCACAGTCCTCCTCCTCTTCCTCCTCCTCCTCCTCCTCCTCCTCCCCCTCCCCCCCCTCCTCCTCCTCGCTCACTCTCATCTTCTAGGGTGTGATAACATCTTCCCCAAGCACCCTCTTTTGGGTTTCTACTTTGCTTCCAGCTGTAAACACTTTCCCCCTCTCTAAAGTCAATTTATCTTTAGTAGAACCCAGTTCTTTCAGCTCCCTGTCATTATTATTGATTATCAGGTGGGAACCCTATGAACCTTCCAGCCTTCTCCTCCACCCAAGAAAAACCCAACATCCAAACCTTTAGAAAAGATTGGGAAAGTCTATAAAGATCAGAATCTCATTTCAGTGTTGCTCAACTCTCTCGTAGCTCCCATCATTCATTTTTTTCTCTCACTGTTTCCAATGATCAAACCTGGCATTTGCATTTTTCCACTCTCCTGAGTTCTCCTCCTGAACAATCTCCTTCATATGGGTAATTTTGAAAATGTGGTATCAAGAAAAGGGCTGTCATCTGCTGTGGTCCAACCAGGCATCACCTTTAAATTCCCAAAGCACCATCATTTCCTGGATTCTTTGACCCCAGCCTCTCCTTTTCCTCTGGAGAATTCCTGAACTCTCAATTTTACAAACAGAACAGGCACTGCTTAAGGGAAAGGGGTCAAAGAGTTGTTCCTTTCAAACCAATCATGTTTTTCTTCCCACTAGCACAGGAGGAGCCATGAAAACACTGCTCTGTATGTCCACAGCCAAAGTTCTTAGCTTATCTTTAAGCCTTGCATGCCCTGAAGTGTTTAATTCAACCTCCAGTGAGCATTTTTCTTTGCCAACACACCTAGAGAGCTCTTCATTTCCCTTATCTCAATCTATCTGCTCCTTCAGCACAGCCGTTGTAAATAAGTACCTGGCCACCTTCTTAATAAATTACATGTACCCTCCCTCTTGGAATGGACACCCCCAGCCAGGTTAGGAGGGAGAAATATGCAGGAAATACCTGCTCAGAGATTTTTTTTTTTCCAGAAAAAGAGAAGGTTTCAGCTCTGGGTGACCTCGTTGTACAGCATCACTCCACTGATTTTTCAAGGTCACCACCTTCTCAGAGTGTCAAAAGTCCTTGTCACATCAGGAGCAGTGTGTGGAGACTCCTACACCTGCTCCTTCTCCCTGAATTCTGTCATTCCTGAGCTTTGCAGGAGCTTTGTGTTGCTCTTCATCTTGGAGAAGCCTTTCGAGAGCCTCTCAGGGACGTCCTTCCGACACAGGGAAATAACTTCATTTATTAATGCTGAACAGAAAAGGGTGCAGCTTGCCAAATGACCCAGGACAAGACCCTGAGTGCACTTAAACCCCACCAAATATTGAGAACTGAGCACCAGGGGTGACTTTGCTCCTTTTGTCCAGCTGGTGAAGAAGTTAAATCAAAGGATGTCCATCTGCTCATAGTAGAGGGGATTTATGTTCTCTTAAGTGCTTCTCCCTTTGCAGGGAACCCCCTAACAGCAAGATTCCACACCCACTCCAAATCCTTTCTTATAATCCATCCAGCTTTCCAGAGTTTCAGCTCAGCCCCTCCTCCTTTCCAAATAATTTTTGCCTCTCTGTGGTGGGACATCCCTTAGAAGAATCTCAGCCATTTGATGAAAGAGGGGACAAATTGTGTACAGTGGTTTGTCTAAAAAGATGCATTTTCACAATACATCTGTGGTATTATGATCCTAAAATATTGAAATTGAGAAGCAACCAAGAGCTGTCTCACACCTCCTGGCTCCAGAGGGGGTGAGGTGATGATGGGCAGCCTCTACTCCACCCTACAGCATCCCAAATACACCCTCTCATCTCTCATCTCTAACCACAATCCTTCAAACTGACCAGCATGAAATCCATGTATCTGAGGCTGCCTAAAATCACTTTTCTTTTTTTTTTTTTTTTGGAGAAATGAGCAGCTGGAAGGCTGTTCCAAAACTGGAGGCTGCCATCAATGGCTAATGGCACCAAATGTCAAGAGGCACCTGGGGCAGGATCTGTAAATCAGATTTGATCAAATCCCACAAAAACATCACCACAAAGGGATGACACAAGACAGATGAAGTGTGGTGTCCATCTAACATGGAAGCTGGGAAAGATATCCCAGAGGTAGAGACAGGAGGTGGAGTTGAGTCTAGTGTGTTTTTTCCACTCTTTTTCCACACAAATGTTCACAAGATTCTTGTGTAGACACACAGGAAGGACATGGACCTGCTGAGTGAGCACAAAGAACAGCCAGAAAGTTGATTTGAGGGATGGAGCATAAGGAAAGGCTGAGAGACTCATATTTGTTTATCTTGGAAAAAAGACTTTCAGGGTGTCTTCATTGTGAACTTCTTGGACCTGAAGGGACCCACAAGAAGGATGGGAAAAGGCAATTTATGAGACCCTGGAGTGACAGGACAAGGGAAATGGCTTCAGACTGCCAGAGGGCAGAGGTGAATGAGATATTGGGAAGGAATTGTTCCCTGGGAGGGTGGCTGCCCCTGGATCCCTGGCAGTGCCCAAGGCCAGGCTGCACATTGGGGTTTGCAGCTCCTGGGATGGTGGAAGGTGTCCCTGCCCATTGCAGCAGAACTGGATGATCATCAAGGTCCCCCCAGCTCAGGCCATTCTATGATTTTATGATTTTGTGACTTGAACCACCAGCTCAGAAGCCATGAGGGTGGACAGGCAAAAAAACTTCAAATTCTACATTCACTGTATGATCTGATTTTTCACACAGAAAATACCACTATTCCAGCATATGCTCTTTTTTTTTTTTTTTTTCTCTCTGTTTAACTAAGAAAACAAAACCTAGAGAAATTTTAGAATGGAAAGAAAGGAAGTGGATCTTGTCACACTCCATTATTTTAAATGGAAAAGGAAATTGTTCTGCTCACTAATGTCCCTCCTGCATCAGAGTGGTTTTGCTTCTATGACATTAAAATTATCCCAAACCCAAGCAGCTACAAAATGTGGACAGTAACACAAATTTTAATTGATGTTTTAGTTGAAAACTTGGAAACCACCTTAACACAGATCAGCAAAATGATAGGTTTGGCTCTAGAAGACATGAATCAAGTAACTGATTCTGGTGAAAGATATTTTTCCAGTTTGGGGGTTGTTTGTTGTTTTGCATGGACCAGTAACAATCAAGCTTAGGCCTCAGCAGTCTAATTACAGAAGTGTCATACTTTTAATTTACAAATTATGAGTCTCAGCAACACTGATTGCAGTGGGGTCTTCAACATTTGAAGACCATCAAGACTAAGACATTCCAGAGAGGTTCACAAAAAGAAATCTAAGCCTGTTATAGATAGCTCAAATTCACTGTGCAGGTGTCTGTCCTTCCAGACTTTTTTTTTTCCTACAAACTTGAAAAAAGAAAAAAGCTGCAACCTACTGGGCTAACTGTTCATGTTGGATACCTGCTCACCTCCAAGTACAGCACAAGGGTTATATTTAAATCCTTTTTTCTCCTCTAACCCTGAAAGCATGCACATAATTTTGTGGCTGAGTCCAATGCTGCGAGCACCCAGGCACAGAGGTGACTTTTCTCCCATAATAATAATAATAATAATAGTAATAATTCCCTCACCCTTGCCCTGTATTAATAACCACCACGGTGATGGTGATGATGCAGCAGCCTTGTGCTCCTGCAGCACCTTTCATCAGAGGATCTCTGAGCGTGGGACTCACCTCACCCGACTTTGACCATGGAAATTTGGGGATCTTGGCCAAGCTCGCTGTCTGCCACAGTCCATGGAGCAAGATCAGCATCTCCAGAGGGCAGCTCAGCCCAAGCTGGGAGAGATGCCTCAGATAGATGGGCTGAATCACTGCAGATGCCCAGGAGGCAGCACTGGCTGTGCAAAAAATGAGCAGCATAAACTGGACATCTTTTTTCCAAGCTACATTCCCAGGAATTTTGCAAATGTCACCCTTATTTTTATTTTTTTTTTCTGAATTTTAGAAATGCTGGGAGGGCTGTAAAAGGAGGCTGAGCAAAGTCTTTGCTATCTCTAACCTGGACCACGACAGCTTATTTGGAGTAGTTTGAGGCTGAATTTGAAAAGTAATAAGCTCAATGGCAGCTTCAAGTAGGTGCTAAGAAAGCAAAATTCCCTGAGCTGAGGTTTGGCCAGGAGAGAGAATTCCCACAGGAACTAAGGCACACCACAACACTCAGCACCTTCCACTCTAAGTGCAAGAGATGTTGCTTTGACTTTGTCTTCCCTTAGGATCTACAGAACAGAGGAGGAGAGAATACAAGTATTAACAACCCTGTTCCTTGGAAAAAGTCTTTGGAACTCTTTAATTACCCAAGGCAATTAACTCCTTTGCTACACATGTCATCTGAAAAACAACCCAGGCAGCAGAATAATGGCCCCTCAAACCACGTTTTCAAGGCTGGATGCAGCTCCCAGTGACCCTGGTGCTGCTCCCATCCCACATCCAACATCTGGGGCTTCTCCCTGGAGGTCTCCCCAGCTGGGATCTGCCTCCATCCAGCTCCATTTATCTCACAAAAAACGTGCCAGGATGGCAGTGCAGGGTTTTAGAGATGTATAAGCCTTAACATTTTAATCTGCCACCTACACTGCAGTTTATGAGTGCTGTAAATCTCGTGGTTATAATGAACTCATCTAATGATATTGCTGATGGATAAATTTACCTGGGACGAGGAACAACAGTTACTTGCAAATGAAAGGGGAGTAATTTGAAGTTTCATGTAAACACCTTTGCTGCCTTACTTCTGACTTCTCCCAGCCTAACCCCTCTCAGGGTTTCATGACAAATGGAAAGAATGTGTGTTTGTGAGGCAACGACTGGCTGGCCTGGAAAAGAACCTGCCTCCTTCTCCCCAGCACAATGCTTATATAACTTGGGCACTGGAATGAAGTTTTAGGTGAAAATAGCTCTAATTTTCTGGGTCAGGTGTGCTAAATTAGGGGAATGGAGGGAAGGGATAAAAGCAGCATATTAGGCAATGAAAAATGCCTACACAATGTAAAGATATTTAGACTCCTACTCTGAATTTCAATAATAATTAGGACTGTGGCTAGTCCTAATGCTCTCCCCCCCCCCACCCCTAAAGCATCCCAACTTGAACCTTTTTTAAATGATCAGCAATATAAAGTACATATTGTGGTTTCAAACCTCTCATTAAGGCTCATCCCCCTGTGCTGAGATCTGGTCTGGGCTATGTCAGTGCTGAATTCCTTGGAGGACTGGGCTCAAAGACCTCAGATCCCTGCAAAGATTGGATTTGGACTTCTAAATTGCTTAAGTGCTTAAGTGCTTGGGGGAATTTTATCCTGAAACTGGTGATGAAGCCAGTTTTGAAATGAGAGCCACAAGGGTGGCAAGCACTGTCATTTTGAGGTCGAGGTAAGAGCAGCAAGATTTTCCCTGCCCAGTGCTCCAATAAAGGAAATTTGTGCCATTTCTCAGCCTTTGCTTCAGGAAGGGGCAGTGCTGGGCACACACAGACCCTCAGTGCACACACAGAGCCCTGAGAGCTGCTGCTTCCACTGAGTCATCAGGCTCACCAAATGTGTGAACTCACGCTGCAATGTTCTCCCAGAAAAATAACAAATTGATTTCATTTTTACAGGCTACAGCATGCTGTATAATTGGAGACACTGCCTTGTCAACTCAGACCGGTCTGACCCGACCAGAGACATTGCTTACAGCTGTTTACGGAGCCATAAAGTTTCCTCCTCTTTGTTTTTCCTTCCTTTTGCTTTTGCACTCTCTCTCTCTCTCTTTTTTTTTTTTTTTTTTTTTTTTTTTTTCTCTTTTCCCTCTAATGAATCCTACAACTACTTTTTGTCCTGGTCATAAAATACTCCTTAGGAAAATGCAGGAAGCCTTGATTTAAAGAAGCATTTCAGCCATTCCTCACTGGAATCAACAGGGCTCGAGCACATATTTAAAACTGAGAGTGTGTTTAAGGATTTTTATTGCACCCAGGCAGTCAATAAGGAACTTGTTGTCACACTTGTATGTGTTCTTTTTTTTTTTTTTTTTAAGTTTAATTATCGATACCAAATTAGAAGTTTGGATTGGGCAACCTCAGGGATTGTTTCCTTTGCAGACCCACAGCACAGCTCCAGTTGCATTGGGAATTTTGCCATTTCTCATTGTCACTGTGTCCAAATCTTAAACATCTGAGGAAAGGCAAACTCCTATATTACTTTATCAATTTATCAATTCCACTGAAACTGCTAGTTAGTACTGGACACAATTGTTTTACATTGCAAAAAAACCCACCTGAAATCTTCTCTGAGTTTAGCACATTTGCCAAGCACTCACAATAAGCTTAATTTTTTTCTGACCAATATAAAAATAACATTTTTATGGAGGGTGGATTTGCAAAAAAAAATTATTTTGTGTAAAAAAATCTTTTATCTCAAAATACTCAGAACCTCGAAAGTGAAGTGAAATGTTTTGATTTTTTTGCAAAGAAAGGATTTCTGATCACATGCCTGATATTGCTACCATGAAAAAGTTGCTTCACTTTGAACTAATGAACTGAAAAAAAAAAAAAAATCCCAAACCCAAAACAGCTTTTCATCTACTTGCACTATCCATCAAAATACCTTCTAAGTTCTTTGCAATAAATTATGGTTGTGCTTCCTTTCATATCATTCATTCATCCTGGAATCTGCTCTCCTTTCGTCTGAAATGTCACAATTCCCCCATTCAATGCCTCTGAAGGAGTCAAGGACTGATCAATAGAGAATCAGCAGCTCCAGAGTCACAAACAGACACAAACTCATCCTACACCTTCTCTGAGACCACTCCTGGCACTGAGTGGACCAAGGGGAATATTTGTCTGGATCCTGGTCCTGCCATATGGGAAAGAACATGAGAACAGGTCAGGAAAGACAAACTTTCCTCCAGAAATATTTTGCTGTATTCCAGCTTTTAGAAAAAATGTGGGAAGCAACAAAAGGCAGAGAGTTCCTTATCAAAGGAGCAAAAGATGACCTGGGATTAGACAATAAAAAATCCCCATGAGGAAGGACATGAACAACATCAGAGCCCAAAGAGAAAACAACTCTTTTTTTAGCACTAAAACAGCAACAAGACTGCTGTGAAACCAAAGCTCAAACTGTTTTTACTGCTTCTAAAATGATTTTTTCTCAAATGAAAGTGCAATTTCTGCTGCAACAGAAACAACTGTATTTTTTTTTTTTTTCTTTGCAAAGAAACTGCTTTGCATGGGAAAAAATCCTCATGGCTCCTTGACATGTTTCAGCTAGATCTCAGTAAAATTAAAGAGGTACAGACTGATGAGTCGCTCAGAGGTACAGGAAAAATGCCAGTGGATGTCCTGGCATTTGTATACACCTTGAGAGAGAGAAGAATTCTCTCTCAGAGATCATCCCTCACAACAGAAAGAATAACAACCTCAATAAAACCTGGTGTAGGGAAAGAAGGGAAAGGTTTAATTTGCTTTACAGCACTGATTTTACCACTGTCTGCAGATATCTCCTGTGTACTGAAATGCATGTGCTGCATCTCCTTCAGTCCAAAATTCTTCCTGCTGTGAAGGGAACAGGCAGGGAGGTTTCAATATTGAGAATAAAATTATTTTCTTGGGTTGCTAAGCAAAATCCCTCCACTCAGCAAACCCTAAACAGTGACAATGACCTAAAGTTAAGCCAAGGTTTTATAATCTGTTTTGGAGAAAGCAAGCCATGTATATGTATTTATATACATTTAGACCAAGTGTTACAGAGGAATTCTTCCCTGTGAGGGTGGGGAAAGGCTAGGATGGAATTCCCAGAGCAGCTGTGGCTGCCCCTGGATCCCTGGAAGTGCCCAAGGCCAGGCTGGACAGGGCTTGGAGCAGCCTGGGATGGTGGAAGGTGTCCCTGCCATGGCAGGGGTGGCACTGAGTGGCCTTTAAGGTCCCTCCCAAAAAACCAAACCTTAAATCATTCCATGATTTTATGACTCTCAAGTAAGAGGCCACCCACTCTCCAAACCTCTTGGGTGAAACAAGGTGATTTCTGTGAAAGGTTCTCCCAGACCTGGTCTGAATTCCAAAACCACAGCCAGAGCATTTTGGCACCCATCTTTCCTCCCCAGGCTCCTCTCCCTAAACCTGCTGGGGTCTGCTGCTCTCACACCAGCAGCTGTGGCTCAGAGTTTCTTCTCTGAGTGGTTTGGCAAATGTGGTGCCCTGATGTTCCTCAGAGGAACAGAATTGTTCTCCAGAGTGTTCTCCAAGCTCCTTGACTGGTGAGGCAGTGCCTGGATGGAAAACATCTGGAAGGGGTCAGGCTGATGAATGGCAAAGGAACTGGGGAAAGAGGAAGAATCACAGAATCCCAGACTGTTGTAAGGGACCTTAAAGATCATCTCATCTTAAAGATCATCCCATCCCACCCCCTGCCATGGGCAGAGACATTTTCCACTATCCCAGGCTGCTCCAAGCCCTGTCCAGCCTGGCCTTGGGCACTTCCAGGGATCCAGGGACAGCCACAGCTTCTCTGGGCACCTGTGCCAGGGCCTCCCCACCCTCACAGGGAAGAAATCCTTCCAAACATCTAATCCAGCTCTACTCTCTGTCAGTTTGAAACCATCCCCCCTCATCCTATCACTCCAGGTCCTCATAAATAGTTTATCTCCATCTTTCTTGTAGCTCCTGGCCACAATTCAATCACCCTGATCCCTTCTCTTGTCCAGGCTGAGCCACCCTCATTGCAGGTAGGAGGGGAAAGATTTTGAGGAAAGAAAGTGGGTAGAGATTGTCCTTGTGGCAGCATGAACCACCCCAAATGTCTGACTGTGGGGTGGAATGGGATTTTGGGTGAAGAGCAAATGGGCATGGAGCCTCCATGGATTTGGGGACCAGGCAGCAGGAGCAGCACCTGCACATCTCCCTGAGCAGCATCCCAACCTTAATGATTTCTTCCTGAGAGTGGCTGGGGAGCTGCAGACAGGCTGCCAGATAGTGATCAGCTCGTGGAGGGGTGATCACTATTAGCCAAAGATACCAGCTTTGACATGCAGCAAGGGAAGCAGCCAAGAATTTGGGAAAGCAATCCCAGCTTTCTGCTGCACCTTCCTCTGCCAAGATAGCTGCTGTGTTTACTTTAGAAACCAGAGACCAGCCCTCCTCTTCATCATCATAATAATAATAAAGCTTCAGGGTCACTCAGCTTAGCTGATGGATTCCTGCCAGCTTGGATTTCTCTGTGCTCCCTGCAGAACTGAAGCACTGGTGGATCTCGGGGGGGGGGGGGGGGGGGGGTTATGCAATGTCCAAAATTGGGTTTCACAGGAGATCTGAGCTGTGACAAAAGCACACTGTGGGAAGGGAGCTCCAGTGGAGACCAGCAGATCCATCCATGGATCTCATGTGGGTCTGAGATCTCACAGGGGCCATGCAGCCTCTGCTGAAGCAGCTCTGCCCCACCAAAGAACAATCAAAGAGGATGCTCACCCCTGGTTTTCAGCTTTCCCATGCTCCTGGACCCTAAATACACAATGAGACAATCATGGAAAGGCTTGTGTAGGAATGGTTTGTCTGGGAACTTCAAAGGTCATCTATCCAACCCCATAATCAGGAATGTTTTCAACCAGATCAGGGTGCTCAGAGCCCCTGACCATGGATGTTTTCAGGAATGGGACCCACCACCTCTCCAGCCAACCTGTGCCAGTGAAAATGCATCAGAATGTGGAAAAGTGGGAATCTAAAGGAGATATTTTGACTGGCCAGAAATAGTTAACTGAACAAATCACTCAAGGTTTTACCCATATATTTTTTTTTTTAATCAAATAATATAGGAATTTTCAAGTGCCCATACTGCCTGGAAAAGAGAAAGTTCAGTTTTAAAGGAATTTTTACAGGAGTAACATACTAAATGGTATAAATTCCCTATAATTGTCTTAGAGCACAACTCTGGGGTTTGTTCCAATGCTGAATTAATGGGACTCAGTTTCACATGTTATCACTGAGGTTCAGAGGAATAGGAGGAGATTTAGCAGCAGTGAGAAGGGCTCAGCTCTTTTACACCAAGCAGGAACACCTGGAGGTTTGACAGCACAAAGACACCAGGGGTTTAAAGGTCTCTCTTCACCCACACAGCATCACCCCATCCATCAGCAGGCAGGAGGGCAGAGAGGACACTTTCTTTGGAAGGAGTTGCTCAACTGCAAGGCTGAAAATGGCAGTGGCAGCAAAGCCACGAGCACAGGGAGATGTTCAGCCCTGATGGCACCATCAGATGTTGTCTGCCTTCTGTTCCCTTCCCTTTGTACCCACTCACAGACACACCTAATGACACAACCCTGTGTTTGGAGGCTTGGGTGAGCATTGCTCTGCTCTGGGGCACCCAAGCATGGACCAGAAACATCAAGGCTGCCCTCAAAGAACTCCCTCTTACACCTCCTTTTCCTGCTAATCCTGACTAAAGCATTAGGAAGTCAGAAGCTCAGAAGGAGGTGGGTGAAGTCTCCAAAAGCTGGTGGGATATCTCAGGATGTGGGAGGGTCAGTTTGGTGAGTGCACAGGGATATCTCACACCCTTCCAGCAGCTCTGGGGGGTCCAACCTGGCTCCCAAGGGCCACAGGTTTTCTGTAGGACTGTGCAGTGGCTTCCAGCCCTGCTTGGGTGTCTGAGAATCTACAGCAGCACTGGGAGTCTTGATGTGGCCCCTCAGCCCTGTGGGATTCAGCTGCTACAACAGGGAGAAGAGTCACCCATGCCACATGTCCCACGTGTCCAGGGGGAAGAGCTGGACACAATTAGGAGACGAGGAATTGGGTCTAGCCAAGATACCAGTTTCAATTAGAAGTTAAGTCCAGTTTAGTGCTGGATTCCACTGGCCATGAAAGTGTAATGCTACCTGTGCAAACCTGGGCTGGACAGAGTTTGGAGCAGCCAGGGACAGTGCAGGTGTCCCTGCCCATGGCAGGGGGTGGAACTGGATGATCTTTAAGGTCCCTTCTAACCCAAACCATTCCATGATTCTGTGATGTCTCAGGTGTGAGTTACTGGCAGAGCAGGTGTCCAGTGGGATGAATCCCACCTTGACCTCAGGAATATTTAGTCAGGTGATGAACTAGAGATTTCTATTCACAGAATCACTGGGTTGGAAGAGACCTTCAGGATCATTGAGTCCAACCCATCCCAACAGCTCAACTAGCCCATGGCACCCAGTGCCACATCCAGTGTTTTTAAACACACCCAGGATGGTGACTCCACCACCTCCCTGGGCAGACCATTCCAGCACTTTATCACTCTTTCCATAAAAAACCTTTTCCTGATATCTAGCCTATATTTCCCTTGGCTTAGCTTGAGGCTGTGTCCTCTGGTTGTGCCTGGAGAAACCCAACCCCAGCTGAGCACAGCCACCTTTCAGGGAGCTGCACAGAGTGATCAGGTCACCCTGAGTCTCCTTTTTTCTGGAATAAACATCCCCAGCTCCCTCAGCTGTTCCTCAGAGGGTTTGTGCTCCAAGCCCCTCACCAGCCTCATTCCTCCTCTGGATGTGCTCAAACATCTCAAAGTCCTTCCTAAACTGAGAGCCCAGAACCATTCACCTGTACCAAACCCTTTGGCCAAAAGGCTGGTTCTGAGCTCCAGAAAGAGAACTGGGGCAGAAACCCCCTCCTTTGGAATTATTACAAATACAGGAGCAATGACCCAAACCCAGCAATTCCAACTACAGTCCAAGCCAGGCACATTCTCACCAGGCCACAAAATTCTGCACTGAAGATTCAGCACCCACTCACTTCCTTCCTTGTGAGATGGTTTTCTCAGCTGGGGCAGGGAAACTGGTGAGAGGTAGTCCCAAAAGTTTAGGAATTCTGCTGAGCTCCCTTCCAACAACACTGTAATCTTATGGACTCATCAATGTGTGTAATTACCAAGTTAGACCACCCATAGCTCATCTCTACAGCACTGGCCATGGCTGAATCACCTCCTCCAGAAAGGTGCCCACTCTTGATCCAGAGATATCCAGAGATTTGGAATCTACCTGTTCCCCCAGGGATGTTCCCCATCCTCCCTGCAAGAGCTGCTGGAGCAGACCCTGGTGGCAGTGGTTTGTACAGAAGGACTGTGCCTTTCCACACGTGGCACTTGCAGGTGCTAATTTTGACTCTGCTGAAATCCCTGAGACCTGAATCTTGTCTAGAACAGGAAGCAAGAAGAGGAAGACAGTCAGTCCCCCATAATTTTTAACCTGGGTTTGGTTTACACCCTTGAAAATAATAATTAGAGGCTTCACCCTCTCCCTGCAAGAGACCTGCTGTAAAAATGAGTTTGTCAGGGAGCACAGTGGCTCTGTCCTGGAAATGCTTGTGCCGGGTGATCCCAGCAGGGAGTGGGTGAGGGGAAAGTTTGGGGTTTTTAAGGAGGCTGGTGGGGGAGGATGGGGACACTTCTCTCCCCTCTCTCCCCACCACACTCACCTCCTTTTCCTTTCTGAGCAGCAAACTGCTGCTGCTGTTATTGACACATATTTCAAACAAGCCCGTGCAAGGGACTGGAGACACATTACATTGCACATGGTGCCCCGGGCCACACATTCGCCTCCTTGCACGTTCTGCTTCACAAAGAATGTGCAGGCCTTCACCTGGAGCTATTTATCTGCTGTGCTCCAAAGAAAGGAGAGGCTGAAAGCCCCACATGCCCACGTTGGCTGTTAACCCCAAGCTCCAAACCCCACAAGTGGCCAAGCATTGACCTCTCTGCCAGTGAGGTCTGGGCCACTGTCTGCTGACAGACCTGGACAGATGCCTGCAGTCCATTCCCTGTCTTTCTGAGCACCTGGATTTAGGAAAAGCCCCTTTCTGCACCCTCACTGACCCACTCCCACAGCTCCCAGCACGTGCCCCATCAGGGAGCACAAGCAGAGCTCCCAGACTCCAGCATCACCCCACCCTGCAAGAGGAAGCCTATCTGGTGATTAAAAGCTGCTGATACACACCTCTTTCCAGGATCAGGGTAATCTTCCCTTGCTGTTAGCAACATTTTTTTTTCCCCCCCTGCTTTCTCTAAATCTTTCCATCATTGTTATTACAACGATAACAACAATAATTATTATTATTATGCCTTGAACCCGAGTCTGAGATTAGGGCTCCCATTGTGTTAAGAGCTCGGTGGAGAAGTGTCAGGGAGATGATTCCTGCTGCAAAAAGCACATTTTCTGCATTCAGGCAGGACATGAAGGGGTGAAAGAAAGAGAGAAGGGGCCAGGAATGAGGTAGGATGGGAGGCAGCAGTGAGTAGAAAATCAAGAGCAGTTAGCAGAATAGCAGGAGTCAGCACTGGTGCTCTGCCTAAGCAAACCCCACTCCTTGTCTGTGTCCACACATGTCAAATCTCGACAGGGAGAAGGGGAATGCTCCCTTGAGTTTCCCAGCTGCAGAAATGTGCATTCTAATTTATTTTTTTTTTTTTTTAATTTTGACACAGCAGCTGCTCACAGCCATTCTCTGCTAGCTTCAAAGGTGTGGAATGCCCAGAATTAAACCCCCTTCCTCTGTGGCAAAATCAGGGTGGAGAACTTTCCACCACAAAATCCCCTGTGCTACTTTTACCTTGAAAAAAAAAAATACCTGCACTCCTGTCCTTTTTTTGGGGGCTGGAAAGCTGCCAGGGATCCGGGGTAAGGAGTTGCTAACATCGTGCCATACTAATAATTCTTCATTTCACCCACCTTTTTTTCTGTCTCTTTAGATTAGATTTGAAGTGCTGCAGGGCAGGGACTGTCTCTTGCTATGTGCACACACGGTGCTCAGGACAAGGAACCTTTCCACTTCCTTGGAACTGGCAACTGCTGAGGCATAGTAATAAATAATGGGGAAGATCTTGAAAGGTGAGGTGCAAAACGACAACAGGCTGACTGAGAGGGGCTGAGAGGGTCCTGAAAAGGTTTTGAAAGTTTTTTTGGTTTTTTTTTTTTTTGGTTTGGTAAATAATTAAAAAAATTATTTCCTGTTTTTTAAAAAAAATCAATGATTCTACTGGGATTGTGATACTACAGTGAGAGGTTAAAAGAAAAGTCTGTCCAGGCAGAACATGAAAAGTTTAAATGTGAATGCAATTTCCTAATTCACCTTTGTTCTTACAAATTTTTTTTTAAAAAAAGAAAATAAGTGTAGGTGAAATCCCATGGTGTGGTTTAAAAGTCACCCATCAGCTCCCAGCACTGCTGCTGAACCTCACTCACCCCATTCCTGTGTGCACTCCAAGCCCAGGTGAGAAGAGTGGGAGATTGTGAATATAAATTAGGACTCAGAAAGGCAGATAAGTGATAAGGAAAGCCCATTGTGGATAATCCATGGTTAGTGGTGCTAAGAACATGGGGATGACCAAGAAATAATTGTTTATTGTGCTGTTAGAGAACATACAGAGATATTCATGCGCATATTTGTAGTTCCTAATAATATATTAACCTCCTGCAGATAAACAAGGAGATAAAGAAGGAAGAGAATCTCGGATATTTCTGGATAACTACTGTTAACATTTGCAATAAATCTCCAAGTGATGATGGAAAACAAGAGAATGCCAAATAGGTTAGGAATCCACTGTGCTGTTAAAGAGCAAATGGATAACTGTAAATCTGTTATCTGGCCCAAAAGGGAAATGGTGCTACAAGACTGAACCCACAGAGGATGGAAAAGTTGTAATATAATTAGTGGTAGTAACCACAGTTCTATGGAAAACTAATTTCATGCAATTTTTAAATGACATTGTTGCACAGGGGTGATAAAAGTGATGTTGATACAGCATTATACAGAATATAAAGAAAAAGAGTGAATAAAGAATTCAAAGTGGTCATATTTAGGATCAGCACAGATCCTAAAAAAAGAAATACGTGGGGAGTCCACAACTCTGCAGTGTCACTGAAAATTGCAAGGCTGGTTTTAACTGGAACTCCCTGAGATCATCTCAGTGCTATTGAACTTTACCAACAGCCCAAAAAACTCCACCACAAGCTTACTGAAAAAGCCTGAAGGGTGTGGGAACATTGGAGGGGGAAGAGAGAAGGACACAGACAGGGCAGCAGCACAAAGACAGGGTCAGGATGTCACCACCCAAAGCCACCTCCATGGCCCAGGTGCCCAGCCAGGCTTGTGGCAGTGACCGGAGCCACACCAAGGCTCCAGGAGGATTTGGGGGTTTGGGGACTGACCCCCAGGATGTGACTGCTGAGCACAGCAGGGCTGGAGATGAGCCCAAAGGAGGGGGAACAGCCCAGCACCCAGCACTGGGCAGGACAGAGCCCAAAATGCCAAATCCAGAGGTACTGAAGAGCTGGAGAAAGCCTGGGAAAGCAGAAGGACATCCAAATCTGAGAGGAATGAGTGATTGACACCATCTGCTGCATCACAGAGGAGGATGCTGGACATGGGACAGGTCACATACAGAGATACTTTGAATATCACCAAACTTCTCCCTGGTGCTCAGAACCAGAGTTTTAACCCAAATTATTCATTCCTGTATTGATTTTTTTTACATTACAGTAGGTCCCAATAAATTCCTCTGAGAGCAGAGGTCTGAATGGCAGCTACAGGAATTCTAGGAGATGCTACCTGGGGGAATGCTCTAACTCACACAGGGGCTGTCAGACCTGACAAAGGAGGTGTAGCCCTCCTGCCCCTGATGGTCCTGAAGATACAGAGTCATGCCACCATTTCCTTGGACGTTTCCCACCCAAGCAGTGACTCCAGCTCCTCATTGTTTCTGTGATCTGACACCATCAGGCCGAGATGATGCAGGGCTCCAGGTCACAAAGTCCCCTATCACCCAGTGCTGTAAAACCCCCTGATCAGAGGAGCTGCTCCCCACAAGCCCTCAAAGGGCTGAGTACCAGCTCCTGCCTCAGACAATGGGATGCAATATATCTACAACCATATAAACAGCGAGCTGGATGAGACTTGGATAAGATCATGGCTTTACAATGCTGCCCCTCCTGCTTTTAACCCATCCCAGTGTTGGCTGAAACCGGGATGTGGCAAGCCTCAAAGGGATTTATGCCTCGGAATTACCAGGATTCTCCAGCCTTACAGGAATAAGGATGTTGATTCTCAGCAGCAAATTGCTCCCACTCAGCACCCTACTTCCCTCCTTGATCCTTTTAGCAGCACCTTTTTGTTGGGAGCATCTAATCACTTATCAGCAAGGGTCTTCAACTAAAAACGCCCTTTGGGGACATGTCCCATTCATTGTCCAGCAGCATCCTGCTCAACTGAGGCTTCTGCACCCAAATCTTTCCTGTAAGTGAGGCTGGACTGACTTTGGGTCAGCCTTGTGAAAGGCTCCCCGTGCCAGCACAGGGGAAGGGATTGCCTTGCTGCAATTCCCATGCTGCTTGCTGTGACAGGACAGAAATGTCTCTTGGGTACCCAGAATTTGGTTGGCGCCAGAGCTCTGGGAACAGACTGAAAGGCGTGGGTTGTTTTTGGATGAATCATGTTTTTAATCATCAAACACTGCCAATCAGAACTGCAGCACATTTTCCCCAGAATTTTTTTTTTTTTTTTTTTTTTTTTTTTTACCTTAAGAGTGATAATTTCAATTTCAGGCTCTGGGTTAAGCGCACACAGGAACCTCATGAGCATCGAGTAACAAAAATTCTCATCCCTCTTGTTGGAGATGGAGAACCTTCAGCACTGACAGATTGGGTGTGTTAAGAAACTGTCCCAATGCTGGATTTGAGATAATGATCACCCCAGCGTGCACATGGATCAATTCTACCAGTAAATTACTTTAATTAGCAGAGAAGGTGATGTAGTTATTAAGGTGTGAGCATGGGACTGTGGACTGGGGGCATTTTGGTCTGCCTCAATTTCCTACCTGTGAAATGGGAATAATATCCCCACACACATCCATGGAAACAGCCATTCCATCAGGGGCTGGAGCACAGAGCTGCTGACACACAGATGGTGATTATTAATGAATGAGCTGTGTTTCAGTGGAGAGCTGCTGATGGATCACTGGGTGGATGCTCTGCAGCAGAGCTGCACATCCTGTCTCTGCCTAGAGCCAGATATTTGCCAGTGGTTATGAAAACCTCACTTCCAAGCCACTGTGGCACCTATAAACACAATTTTGGGTGAGGGAGGCTTCACTTCTACTTCTATTTAGGAATCTCCCCACTTCATCCATAAATTTTCTCCTTTTAATCTTTGGAACAACACTGCTGTTTTGGAACAAACTCTGCTGTTTTCTGCATTTCCACTTAAGCCTTGTCTGATCACTGAGGGTTTTTTTTAGTTTTTCAACCTTTCAACTCACCCTACTAAATAGAGCAGGTGGTGAGAAGCTGGAAATTTCCTTTTCTCCCTCCTGGGTCAATTCCATTGGTTCCTGGTTTACCCCAGCTGAGAGATGGATCAATGAGACACGAGCAAGAATGTAAGGACAGGATGTCCCACGTGCTTAAACATGTGGTTAAGTGTTTGGCTGAAGCAGAGTTTTCACAAGGATTAAGTTTAATGCAAGGAAAATGAGTAATCCCATGCTTGACCCAGGTTTCCCTGTGTTAAGATGTTGTCACATTGGACCCTACTCTAAGAAAATGTTTTAACACTTCCTTAATTTAAAAGCATGAAAATCTCCAAGAATTTTAATTAATAAATAAGTAAACCACAACCAAAACTAACAAAACCCCTCTGAGGTGAAACTTCCAATAAATTCATGTTCAGCTCTACTTTACCAATCCTAATTTTCCACTGAGGGATTTCATTCAAAACTTGGTATTATTTATTCCTATCAGTTGCTAAATTGACAAAGATCTATAGGGATGGTTTAGCAGCAGGAGAGAAAATTGGCCATGCAGAAGGAAAGCTTGGTCCATAGCCTGATGCAAAATCTATTCCAGAGTAAAAATAAAAATATCTCCAGGAAGCCTCTGCCTCTCCAGCTGGATGGAGCTGACTCAAAGAGGAGCCCAAATAGGAGGATAAAAAAAAAAAAAAAAAAAGAGCAGGGAGATGACACAGTTATGCCTTTGCACCTTGTGAATATTTAACATATTTTCACCTATTCTTTCAGCATTTTCCTAAACGGTGCCCAACAAGAAAATTCCAGGAGGAAGCTCAGATGAACCCAGGGAAGACTCAGACAACAATAAGATTTGGTGCTCACAAAAGTCTTGAGCAGATTTGCTTTGAGGAGAATCAGACAAACATGGCCCAGATTACATCCCTGTGCTCACTTTGAACTTTTGAATTCATCCACTGTTGCATGTGGTTTGTACATTATTAGTGATCACTTTTATCAGCTCCCCTTTGAAACAATTTGGGAGCTTCTGTTTGTGGGGTTTTTTTAGGATAGGTGAAAAAAACCCACTAAGGCAGCAAAGTCAAACCTCTAATTTTTGAGAATTTCCTTTTTCAGGCTGTTTTTTCTGCTCTTTCTCTTTTTCACAGAGACAAATAAGGAATTGTGGTGAAGCTGAGCTCTTTTGGAGAACCTTGTCCCCACCTGGAGCTCAGCTGCTGAAGACTGGAAATCAAAAAAACATTTTTCCTGTCCCCTTTGCTGGAAGTGCAGCACTTCAGTGTGCTTGGGTGAAATCAGGATTTCCTGGAAAGAGCTGGCTTCTGGATGAAGTAAATCAGGATTCTGGTCATGTTTTTACACCCTGAGCCCTGTGCAGAGCTGCTGGCAGTTTTTGGATACTTGGTGGTGCAGATGAGATCAACTCAGTGCTGCAACCAAGATTTGGGGTTTGATCTGAGTGAGGAGATAAGAATCCCAAAGGCAGCTTTATGGCTCTGCTACTGATAAGGTGGCAGAGCAGGGACTAATCTAGATAGCAGCATAATTGATAATAACCTTGGAGCTTCTGTGAGCTGTTTAATGACCCAGGAATCTGGGGAATGCTGCATGGCAGAGCTCCTGCCATGTGCCTGACACTGGGGCTGGCACTGGAGGTATTGGGTCAAACCTCAGCAAAAGGATTGCTTCAGCCCCAAAAGGAATTAATTCAGCCCCAAAAGAATTGCTTCAGCCCCAAAAGGAATTAATTCAGCCCCAAAATGAATTGATTCAGCCCCAAAAGTGTTCCTTCGGCCCTAAAGGATTACTTCAATCCCAAAAGGGATTAATTCAGCCCCAAAAGGGTTACTTCAACCCCAAAAGGAATTAATTTATCCCCAAAAGGATTGCTTCAGGCCCAAAAGGAGTTAACTTATCCCCAATAGGGTCTCTTCAGCCCCAAAGGGTTATTTCAGCCCCAAAATGAATTAATTCAGCCCCAAAAGGATTGCTTCAGCCCCAAAAGGAATTAATTCAGCCTCAAATGTTGCATCCTTGAGATCTTAACTCCTCATGCACCCCCCAAATCCTGGGACACCACACCATGAAGGTGAAGACAAGTGTGAGTCTCCCTTGGATAATTCATCAGCTGGGAGACAATCCAGACCCAGAGCTCAGATGGGGGAGCTGAGTGTCACACCTCAGCCTGGAATCAAGCAGATTCCAGCAGCTATGGGAAAACATGCAAACAGTGGCTTCCAGCTGAGACAAGTTGAGCACAGCCTGCCCAGAGGGGTGGAGGCTCCAGATTTTGGCTCAGCCCATGGAGCTGTGCCTAAGGACCACGAGGGTCCCTGTGCACAGGACTGGGGAGGGTCTCTGGTGGATTTGGCTGCCAGCTGGATGGGATGAGCTTGTCTCAGCTGGAAGGAGCTCACCACAGCCACAATTCACCCCAGCTCTGTCCTTCCTGTGGATCCCAGGGTGGTTTGGAGCAGTGCAGAACATCCCAGGACAGGGATGCAGGGATGGAGGGATCTCCTGGCAGGGTAAAGCAGCACTCCTGGGCTCTCACACAGCCAGGACTCAGGTCCTTAACAGCATTTAGCAGCCAGTGTGTCCCTAAAGATACCAACCCCACCTTCCTCCTTCCTGCCAGCTGCATTTCCACACCCCAAAAATCAGTTTGCAAGTTCCATATGCCTTTCTCCTATCAGTATCTTGTCAGGTCGATCAATAAACCCTGTTTGCTGCACTTGTGTGCATTTTTGGCCATTTTCTGTGAGGAGCCTCTTCTCAAACAATAAATCTGTGATTAAGGAACATGCTGGGTGCTTATCAGCAGGGTGCTAAAGGGAGAAGGAGCACTGCCCTTGAACAATGTTGATCCTGAAAGTCTTTTTAGCTCTTTTGTAGGGACAGCCCTTTCACACCCTTTAATAATGGGGAGTTGAGAAATGTCCTCCTCACACACTGAGGGTGTGTCCAGAGGGGGGAATATCTGTGTCCTGCTCCTCTGAGAGCCACCAGGTCAATTCTTCACTTCATCCTCACTCAGGAAAATCTAAAGGGAAGCACTGACCTGAGCTTGGGGGCTCTGACAAAGAATTATCTGTTTTCATGCACTCAGGAGCTTCTCAAAAGCTCATTTGCAGTTCAGGTAGGACCCATCTCACCAAACATAAAATGTGTTTACCTAAATGTAACTATTCACCCAAGTCCTACCAGATCTGGTGAAAGGAAAAATTCTTTCAGGCAGCAACTCAATCATACCTCAGTTATGACAAATTCCATTTGTGTAATCACAGAATATTTTGGGGTAGAAGGGGCCTTTAAAGCTCCTCTGTCCAACCCCCTGCCATGACCAGGGACATCTTCAAGCATTGTGTTCAGAGCCCAGGCCAAGCTGGCACTGAATGTTCCCAGGGATGGGATATCCACATTTATGGGCATCCTGTGCCATCACCACATCCATCATAAAAAATTTATCCCTTATATCTAATCTGAATCAATCTTTTCTTAGTTTGAAAACATTGAACCTTGTCCTGTTTCAGCTGGTCCTGCTAAAATGTTTGTCCCCATTTTTCTTGCAAACCCCTCCAGGCACTGGAAGGGACTCCAAGGTCTCCTTAGCCCTTCTCTTCTCCAGGCTGAGCAATTCCAGCAGTTCTGTGTCCTCCTCTGGCCCTGCTCCTGTGCTGAGGGTTCCAGATGCAGCCCTGGTCCAGCCTCTCACCCAAATTCAGCTCCCCAGGGCTGCTCTCAATCCCTTCATCCCCAACCTGGATTGATCCTGGGGTTTGCCCAGCTCCAGGAACTCCCCCTGGCTTTGCTGAGCCTCTCTGGAGCTTGTCCTGTCCATCCACCCATCAAACCCACACCTCTCCAGCTCACAGGGAAGGATGCTGTGGGCTCTGAATGCAGTTTAGGAGATGAGTTTCATGGTTAACTTGACACTCACACCTGGTCACAGCAAGTCACTGCAGTCAGTGGGAAGTTAGAATTGTACAGTTTGTTATCCCTGGTGCACCAAGTCACAAATTGGCAATTTTTCCATTTTGTATCTAAACAAGTGAATGTCCATGTCCTGAAGCTGAGGCACAGATCAATGCTACAGAGTCCATCCAGTCATATCCTGAATTCCAGCCCTTCCACTGCCTCTCCCATTCCTTTGGATTCTGCAACATCTCCATGGGAGTCAGGGAACCTCTGGAGATTCCCACCAGCTGAGAAAAACCCTCACTGAATTCCAGTGAAATATCTCTTGTTTGGCACCACCCAGCCATGAAACAGAAACCTCCATCACACATTCTCATGGTCTTGCCTGGGATCATATTGAATAAATGAAATTATGACACTTCCATCATTTTAACATCACTCCTCCACACTAGAGCATCCAGGCAAGTTGTTTTCTCTGATATTTAACTTTAACCCCCTTTCTTTCCTTCCCCAAGTTATGCCCCTGGTACCTGTGGAACAATCCCTCCTCTCTTTCCTCTACTACACACACCTGACAAAAGCTTGAGAGCTGATATCCTCCCATTCTTTGGCCCAGATTAACACTTGGAGCTAATCTTTGCTCCCCAGCATCACTCTGGCTCTGCAGTTTGTCAACACCTCCCCCCTGGCAGGAGCAGGGGATGGACCTGGTGGTCCAGGTGTGCTCTCCCCAGAGCTGTGCCACCCACCAGCTCCATCCCAGGGCTCTGCACACTCAGGCTGGGGCTGCAAGCCTGTGCAGAGCCCATCCCCTGCCCTGGCTGCTCTGCAGTTGTGTGTGTGTAGGCATGGCAACTCTTTTCATCAGCCTTCAGGCTGGGGCTCTGCCTGCCTCTGTTTACTCACCAAGGTGACAGGAGCCAGGTATTGGCACACAGTGAATGAGATCAAGCCATTCACAAGTTGCTGCCTGCCAGCAGAGCTGCTGCAAGTGTCCTCAACCAGACAGCCAGGCTTAAACCCTTCATTGCCCTTGATTTTGGATTAAGCTGAGGTCATGCACAGGTGCTGCAGTGCTGCTGAGGGCTGGGAAGGTGTCAAGCATCTGAGGATGATGCATTTTTTTTTTTTATCACAAAGGAAGCTCAGTGCTTTGATAGCCTGCCTGTCTCAAGTGCAGCTGCTTCTGGTGGTAAATTGAAGATTATCCAGTGTAACACCATGACTTATCCTTCTAGGTAAGACAAACACCTTAATTTTCTTCTCCAACAATAATCAGACCCAGATCTAAATCAGCACTACTCGATTACTTTTGAAAGTGAGAAGTGTTTGGAGTCAATTTGGGCTCAGTGGCAGCTGCCAGTGTCTGGAAACTCTGGGCTTCCCTCATCTCCACACCTCAAAGGGAGATTCCACTTCCAGGCTCAACCTGCTCCGAATCAGCTGAACCAAGCACAGGTCACTCTTTTCTGTCATATTTTCAGGTTGCCCTGGGAAGTTGTTGAAAGGTTTTGAGAAGTTGGAAAGCTTTTGAGCAACCTGGGCTGGTGGGAGGTGTCCCTGCCCATGGTGGGGGGAATTGGGACTGGAGGATAACCCTTCAGATCCATCCTAATCCCTTAACCCCCTACAATTCCCTAATTCTGAGTGTCATCCCCCTGTCTCCATGATGAACAGCTTGTGA
Source organism: Erithacus rubecula (assembly GCF_903797595.1). NCBI lineage: Eukaryota > Metazoa > Chordata > Aves > Passeriformes > Muscicapidae > Erithacus > Erithacus rubecula. The sequence goes on along the minus strand of NC_136689.1, from coordinate 1,829,153 downwards.
TGAGAGCTCCATGCCAGGCTAGCATTAGCCATCATTCCCATTATTCCCAGGATAAACCTGCACAGGAGTGAGCTGAGCCCACTTTACAGAACACCACTTCTAGCTAGGAAGCAGACATTCCAAACAAACCTCCCAACAGCTGCCTTTTGGGAGAAATTGTACTGGCCTGCTTGAAATTCTCTGGATAGTCTTTTTGGTTTTTTTTTTTTTTTTTTTTTTTTTTTTTTCTCCCCCCATAGTTTATCACATGTTGAATTCTCAGGCTGGAATTCAACTGTTTGAGCACAGGTGTGTTGAGTACCATTTGAGGTGTTTTCCAGCAGCCTCCTGGCTCCAGCCTGCCTCCCTAAATCATGTGGATCCCTGGGGACCCCTTTGGATGTCACTGCACACCCCTGTGTGCACAAATACAGGGAACCTTAAATCTGCACTGGCTGGGATCACTCAGCAAGCACTGGTAGTATAGAAAGCCAAATAAAAATATCTGAATGTCAAGCTCAGGAATCAATTCAGTTAGCTAAATATTTCCATGTGAAAAACCCTCTGTGAGATCCTTACACAAGACAAGATCATGAGAGAAAGCTGCAGATGGACTCCAGGGGAATCTCAAATGGCTTTGATCACCTACATTTAGCCAAATATATCAAACTCTTAGGGAGGGTTATCACTCTTCTGTTTGGAAATCCACTGTTTGCACAGAACTAAAGTATTTTAGTTCTTTTCCCTGCTTAGGATTGTACAAGAAATTAGGAATCCCAAAAGTGAGATTATGGAAAGGACTGTGTTAGGGAAGTAAAATTGGAAAAGATTATCTATGTAAAGAAAAGGAAATTTGCAGTATTGCATAGGTTATTGAAAGAGAAAATAAGTGCTCAGGTCATTATTTCTGAGCTCAAAGCCTCCTCATTCATCTCCTGTGCACTCAATACCTTGGAACTTGACCAGTTCTATGATTCTGGCTGACATGAAGGCAGGAATTGCACCCTGCAGAGAATTCCCAGTTCTCTGAGTCATCTTGAGCACCTATAAAACCTACAGAAATCACTAATGATTTACCTACATGCCACACCATCCCAGAGGAGCCAGGAGTGGAAGCACATTCCTGCCTGTTCCTCACAAACAGCAGCAATGGAACAACCTGCAGAATGTCTCAAAGGAACTCATCCTTTGCAAGGTGCTCCTTATTTAGGCCATGGTGTCTGAGATATCAGCAGGTCTCAAGTGGGATTTTTGGGAGAACTGAGGCTTTTTAAAAGGTGGAGGCTCCTTGGATGGCACAAGATCCTCATCATCTAAAAATTGTGTAATGGGAGCTGAGATCCACTGAGGGCACAGTTCAAGGTGCTCTCACTCCATTTGTTTTTTAAAATCTTTAGGGTGAGAATCATGTCTCAGTACCATCACCCATTTCTCCTCCTTATGGACAGAGGAGACAGGACAAGATGTCTCTGCTGCAGATGTCCTGAAGGAATCTGTGCTCAGACACCACTCACAACAAATCTCCACCTCCACTTAGGGCTCAACATCATGGTCAAGCAAGCTGAGCTCAAATTACTCCCTAGTGCTAGTTGACCCACAGCAATCCTACACATGTGAATCCCTAGCCTACAGCAAGTGCTGGCCAATGTGATTTAAATTAACCCTTTTTTATTGTGGCTAAGCAGAGTCTAATTAGCTGAGTGGCTGCAGGCTGTGAGCACACAGCCAGGTACCAGGGGTCAGCTGATGTGTGGTAACTTGCTGCACCACAGAAACTCGATCAGGAGTTTAATTTGCTCATTTCCACACGCAGGCAAAGCCTTAGACCTGGGTTCTAATTTCTCCCCAAGCCTCGGGCGGTACAAAACTGACTAAAAGTTGTGTTAAGGGGAGGGAGAGAGGTCACAGCAATGCCCTTCTGTGCTGGGAGGTGATGTGGCATGGTGGACTTCAGAACTGCTCCAAATCCTTCCATTCTGTACAGATCTAACAGTAAAAAACACCCTGAAATCCCTTCATCTTTTTACAGCTTAAAACATTAAGGGTTGCTTGTATCAAAGGGCACCAGGGGCAGCCAGCATTCCTAATAACAGAGATGTGCTGAGTAGAAAACAATAAAAGGCATTTATTTCTCACAAATAAATCAGTTTTTAGGTAGGTTTGTAGGAATTTTGCTTCTGAGGTAGGAAACAACAAATGAATGGCACCAAAGTCACAGGTACCAGGATAGTTCAGTCAGGTCTAAGTCAGGTCTAAGTCACAAACTCAGCCTATTTATAGTCAGAAGAGGCAACTTTCAAAACAGACAATGGAAATTTTCCTCTCCCATCCCATCTCTGCTCCCAGACAGGTGTGATTTTGGTGTTATGACCACAAGCAGAGCCCTGCTCACCTCACCAGCCTGGGACAGAACACAGGAACATTTCATCCTCCAGTGATCCAGAGGGGCCACAGGACACCCCTGAAATTATCCACTCCAACTGTTCTTGGAATGAAAAATTTACAACCAGACACTTGGATTAGATTAAGTATTTTTTTTCCAGTTTGGAAGTAAAATGGGGATCAGTGATGGGTCACTGAAATCAGTAGACCTGAACTCAATGAATCCCCAGCTGGATTCAAATCCCTCAAGAGAAAGGATGGATTCTCCCATCTCCAAGATCTCAGCTCAAAGCTCTTCCCAAAAAAATGTATTTCAGCCCAGCTTGTTTGGGTGAATAGGGGAAAAATGTGGTGGAATCCTCATTGCAATCCTAAAACATGAGCCCACAGACCCTGACATCCCAGATCCACTTTCAAATGGGTCAAGCTGTCAATCACTAATGCTGGAATTTCCTGGGATGAGATCAGGTCACAGACTGGGATGTATGGATAGAAAAATGTCCAGCAGGACTAATTCTGCCTGTATTAAACCCACTGTACACAGAATATTTGGCAATTAAACCTTATCCATCCAGGCCTGCAGGGGACCCCAGTTACCTGATGGATCAACCTCTCAGGATTTATAAAAAATAAATATGGGAAATATGGGCCTGTTTTATGCTAAAGAACTGAGCTTGCTGCTCCCAGCACTCCCTCTGACTTCCTAAATGAGGCATGGACAGCATTGCACCAACAAAGGAAAGAGTTTCTGAAATCCTATGGAAAAAGTGATGCAAAGAACAGGGAAGGATGTTTAGGCATTGTGGAATTACAGGAAGGTAGATGAATGTTTCAACTGGAGAAAACTGAGGTCAACTCTCTGTATTAACTTAAAAACTCAGTTGTAATCAAGGTAAGGATGGAAAAACCATCCTAAAAACCAAATTGCCATGGATGTCTGGAGGTCACTGGAGCCCAGACCCACACTCTGCAAAGCCACATGAGTTGTGGTGACATCCCTCAATTATTTGGGATGTTTCTCCCCTTTTCCAGTTGCCTCCTCTTTTCCACACATCCAGCCTAATGAAGCACCTTGCTCTTATGAAACCAGTCTGCAGACAGAGGTTTTCTCACTGGGGAGGTTTGCAGCTTCCAGAGCATGGTTAGCAAGTTCCCTGGAGTCAGGAGCAGCACAATTAGATTTTGGGAGGGCGTGTAGGAACTAGCAAAGTTCTCAGGTTGTGACCCAGTGCAAGCAGCAGCTTCCTCAGGCACTGAGTCCATCCCTGGAACATCATTAGTGTGACATTTGTCACCTGCTGTCCCCATCCTCCAGGCTATGGAGCTGTGCCAGTTCACACCATTCCAGCTTTAAGCAAGTTCTCAAGGCTGCAGGACTTCCATAGGTATGGATAAAAAAAACCAAAAAAAACCCATCTGGATGCAGCAGGACTGGAATTTCACACGTGCTCCTGGCAGAAACCAATGTTCAATGGAGTTCATCTAATCTCTCTGGAACACCTTAAAGTTGGGAATTCAGTTAATGATATCACCCAAAACCTTGCAACAGAATCATCAGGGCCACAGAAGAGCAATTTGCTCTGTCCTAAGATAGATGGCTAGAATAGGTGGAGTTGAATTTCCCATTCCTAAAAAATGGGCTCTACATGGAAATTATAAACCAGATGTTTGATTTTGGGTGACAAAAACTTGCCATGGTCAATCACATCCTCCTGAGCCATAGACACACAAAATATCCAAAAGTGAGTTCAAGGGGAGAGGTTTTTAAATCAACTCTCAGCTTGGTTTTAAACTAAACCAGAAGAGATTTAGATTAGATATTGGGAAAAAAATTATTGGCTGGGAGGATGGGGAGGCCCTGGCACAGATTTCCAGAGCAGCTGTGGCTGCCCCTGGATCCCTGGAAGTGTCCAAGGCCAGGCTGGACTTTGGGCTTGGAGCAACCTGGGGTCATGGAATTTGTCCCTGCCATGGCAGGGGTGGAATTAAATGATTTTCAAGTTTCTTTCCAATTAACCCCCTTCTGTTTCTATTATTTCAGTGATTCTGTAATTAGCAAACACTGTCAGCAACTCCATATTTCTCCAAAGCACTGCCAAAATTCTGCCAAGCCTTTGGCCAGTCACAAGCCATGAGCTGCCCTCTGAATACTGAATGAAAAATTGCTTCTGTTTTCTCTACAAGGTCTTGGCTGTCCCCATCACAGCCATAAAAGGTTATACCAGGCTGGTGACAATGCTCCAGTCCTAAAGAAAAATGTGAATTTGCAGATCTGAGGTCAGGAAACCCTTTCCTAGAATGGCCAGAACCAGCTTCTCCAGAAAAAAAGAAAAAATATATATATGTAAGTTCCCTGCACAGAATTTTCATGAAACGTAATTTCCTTGCAAAAAATCTTATTCTGGTCTTCATTAGCCAGATATCACTTTAAGCCCAGAAATAAAAGTCCCAAAATACTCCTTGTTATTAACTAGAACATCCAGAATTTTCTGCAATAACTCTGCAAATATTGCCTGGAAAAGATTGTATTGAAAAATACTGTGTGCAAATCAGAAGAGTTTGAAGAAGAATAAGAAGATTTGGGTATTTTAGCTCTTTTCTCCAGACACAATCAACAAGGAAGGTCAAGGACCTGACAAACACTTCAGGTTTCTCATCAGCCTCTCCTAAAATAGGGATAAAAACCTCCCAGACACCAACTGGCATCACATCAATGATATTTGTGGGGTGTTCAGGCACCCAGTCATCCCTCCCAACTTTACCTGTCTAAAAGGGAGGTGTTCAGGCTGTTTCCAGAGTGGATGGAGAGAGATAGACAACTCCAGACAGTGATTCATCACATCCCCTAGAGAGATCCCAATCTCAGGAAGGATGAATCTCCCTCAGAAGGAGCTTTCTACCATGGCAAGCTCAGATAGTTGAGCATTTCATGGCTAAAACTGAGTGAATTTGGTCCAGAGGTGTCTTAGGGAAGGCTCTGTCACCCAGCAGAGCAGAGCCAGCACTGCTGGTGTGTTGGAGCTGGAGGTGTGCTGGGACATTCTGAGAAATCCCTGCTATCAAAGCAGAGTTGAGGGAAGGCTTCCTCGAGGATGGGTTGGATATTTCCCATCTCACCTGAAAGGAGATGCCTCAGATAATTTGAGTCAGCCCTTGGGATCATCAGGAGACAAAGTCTCAGCCCATAAGTTGGGTTGTTAGTTTTGTGGGTGTTTTTATTTGACTGGAACATTCAGTCCAGCTGTTGGAATATTTTAAAGGCATTTTCCCTTGCTCTGTTCTGGGCTCATGCACAGTTCTGCTAGGCAAGATTTCTATCTCTGCAGCACTGAAAGACTCACAGACCACTCTTCTTTCCTTCATAAAATTGAGGTCTTTCCCCCAGATTACTTTGTGACCATTTCCCACGTCTATGGAAAGCTCTTGGAAAAGCACCTGGTGACCTCCAGGCAACCTGGGAGCACTGCTCATCCCACAGCCACACCAGCCTTTCTCCACTGGCTGGAGAGTGTTTTATGTGCCTGATTTCATATCTCCACATGTTTAAATCTCTTCAGGGCTTGGGTGCTGGCTGTGAGAAACAGCAATATTAATATTCTGTCAGTGCCCAGAAGGTCTCTGACTATGAGGCAAGAAAAGCTGGAGTGGTGACTGTGGGATTATCTGCCCTTGTTGGCTGATCCTGACCACCAGGACCTCAAGGACCTCAAGCTCCTGCCAAAACAGAGCAGTGGAGCCAATCTCAGCAAATCCTTCCTGGCAAACCAAAGATGAGCTGAAATAATTGCAATTTGAAATGGAGAAATGGCAAAACTGTGGTTTATGTAAAGCAGAGGAGTTGGATTTTTTTTTTTTTTTTCCTTTTTGGGATGGCTTTTCAAGGGTGCTGAGGTTAGAGGCACAGGCCCAAGTTACTGGGAGTCAAACCAGGGTGTGAGCCATGTGAACAGCCATGTGAACGTTCTTCCCCCCTGGTAAATATGAACCAGCTCGTGTTTATTGCAGGGAAAGAGCATTCACACGGGCAGTTACCACAGAAAAACTGGCATCTGATGAGTTCACACCCTAACTTACCTCCTGGTAATTTGTTCAGGTGCCCAGCCCCTAAGGTGCCATTCCCAAAGTGAAGGTGGAGGACGCAATGTCCCCTTTATACTCCGAGTCAGCAGCTCAGTGGTTATGGCACCTACCCAGGGGATGGGGAAAATGAGCTTCACAACCCTCCTCTGCTCCATCCAGAGCTGGGGTTTGAGCCCCAAATTTCCCAAATCTCAGCAGCACGCCCTCTCCAATGGATTATTGCCATTTCCCAAAACCACCAAATCAATTATTCACATTGATTGAGGCTTGGCCAAAGCTGGGGATTCAGCCAGGAGCTCAGAGCTCTCAGCACCCAGCCCAGCTGAGAGCTGGGTGCAGGTCAGGATGGATTTTGGGAGCTCTGAAGGATACACACCAAAGTTCTGCAATTCTGCCTTTGCATGCCCCAAAACCCCATCAAGCTCCAAGCCAAGTTTTGCTGCACGTTGTCAGATATGTACAAGCCTTAACCAGGCTCCTTCTCTGCCCTGCTCTGGGATAGGGGAGATGGGACTGAGATATGCCTGTAATTTCCATACATTATTACTGGATGTCCCTGATAATGGATAATAACGTGCTGAGGATCAGCCCAGCACAGGAAAACTCTCCCTGCTCCCAGGCTTCATCTCAAACCTCTGCCCAAGCCCAGAAAATGAACAGAAATGGGATTTAAGGGTAAACACAAAGCAAACACAGCACTTTGCTGGCCCAGAATCAAAGGGTGAAGCAACTGGAAGGATCAAGACCTAAAGGAGCTCGGAGTCTTAAGCCATGAGACAAAGGAATTGCTCCAAAGCAGCTTTTCCTGGCCCAGAATCAAGGTGTGAAGCAATTTTGTTGGTTCCTGAAGGATCTCAGAGTCCGAGACACGAGACAAATAAGTTGTCCCAAAGTTTGTCACAGTCAAAGGAAGATTTTCTGTGACTTCCAACTGTCTTTGGAGCAGAAGCCAAAGCTCAGAAGAGGGTTGTGTGACCTACCTGTCTATACACACACACACAGGCACATGTATTAGATATGTACTTAACTAGATATTAGATATGTATTTGTGTTTAGATATTAGATATGTATTTAACTAGATATTAGATATGTATTTGGATATTAGATATGTATTTAACTAGATATTAGATATGTATTTAACTACCTGCCTTCAATATTTCTTCTGCTCAAAGAACCCTCACAGAAGGGGCTCATTGGACTTTTCCAGGACACATCATTGGGAGCTGCCAGCATCAATCCAGCAGGGAACTGGGAGACACCCAGATGTGACTGGGAACCACCAAAGCACTGGAGTCCTTCATTCTTCTCTTCATCCCTTCCTCAGCCACACAAAACTATGGGGAGAACCCTGGGATGGCCCATTCCTCTCATTAATCACAGCTCAGATTGAGAAGAGGGAAGGAAGAAGGAAGAAGGAAGAAGGAAGAAGGAAGAAGGAAGAAGGAAGAAGGAAGAAGGAAGAAGGAAGAAGGAAGAAGGAAGAAGGAAGAAGGAAGAAGGAAGAAGGAAGAAGGAAGAAGGAAGAAGGAAGAAGGAAGAAGGAAGAAGGAAGAAGGAAGAAGGAAGAAGGAAGAAAGGAAGAAGGAAGAAGGAAGAAGGAAGAAGGAAGAAGGAAGAAGGAAGAAGGAAGAAGGAAGAAGGAAGAAGGAAGAAGGAAAGGAAAGGAAAGGAAAGGAAAGGAAAGGAAAGGAAAGGAAAGGAAAGGAAAGGAAAGGAAAGGAAAGGAAAGGAAAGGAAAGGAAAGGAAAGGAAAGGAAAGGAAAGGAAAGGAAAGGAAAGGAAAAAGGAAGGAGAAAAGGAAGGAGAAACCCTTTGATTTAAATGAAATGTGAGAGGGAAGTTCTTTACTCAGAGGGTTTCTATGAAACCAATGCTGATAGAAGAAAACAGAAATCAGAACCAGGAGTTCTGTGGGCAATGAACTGGTGAGCACTGACTCTTCTGTCTGGATTTGGGATGTCCAGGGTACATGGATGCTCACACACACATGTTCACACCCTTCAGCCCCTGGGAGGACCCTGCTCACATTTCTACCCCATTTAACTGCCCTTTCTGGTGAGATTTGGTGGATATTTAACATTTTCAGAACCTCTGGCAAATGAAGCTCGTGGGGCCAAGAGGTTGAAATGTCATTATGGGAACAAACAGGCATCAGGGTTGCTTAAGCCTTGGATCATGCAGAAACTAGTTCTGAGAGATGGATTAGAGCAGCAGTGGGTCTGAGAGCCCTTCATGAGCCCCTCCTTGCCCCCAGCCTGGGCTCCCCTCTGGGACATCAGTCCCTTTGCCCAGGTCTGCATAAAAACACCTTGGAAAAGTTTGAATTTCACAGGAAAAAAAGGGTTAACATGGCTGAAAATGACACAAATTACACCTGAGATGTCTCTGTCTATTCTTTCCTAAGATTAATAATAAAGTCTCACTCAGCACAGTAATGCCCAAGGCAAAGTTCATGCCTAACTTAACACCCAGACAGATTTAATAGCAAAACCTGTGTAGAGACCTGAAGTTTAGTCAGTTTAGAGTTCACATCACTTCCCTCACTCTACCATTATATTGATGCCACTGTATTCTTCTGGAATCAAAGAAAACCCTGAGCACCTCTCCTGGCATCTCTGAGATCAAGGAAATTTAAGATAAACCCAGCTCTTCCTCATTCAGAGTAACAGAAACAGTCTGGGAATTCGAGGAGCAGACAGCACAAGCACATGAATAAATCTGTGCAGATCTTATCAGCAAGGTCAGCAGAACCATGAAAACTTGAAGCTCAGCAGGAGTTGGTGAGGGATTTCAGGATCAGAATCATGGTTGGTTTTGAGGGTGGTCTCTGCCAAGGTGCCTCCACTACTGGTTACAAAAAATCAGCCCAAATGACTGAATTTTCAACAAATGGTGCCTTTGCAAAACACTTTTCTTGAATCAGCCTCTGCACTGAAACACCACAGAACCCCAAAAACGAGAGAATTCTGCAGAAACACAAATTTCTTGTCCATGGGAAGCAAGGGCAGGATGAGCATGAGGATTTGGGTATGATGGAATTAAACCATCTGACCCAGCCTTGCTCATGCAGGAGCCAGGCTCCCAACTGGACAAATCAGAGAGATCCTTTCCTCCCCACATGGACTCTGATAGGGCTGGTGAGTCACAGCCAGGAAGAGCCAGCCCTCATTCCCTCATTCCTGGACTGCCCAGGGAGCTGGGGTGACTCCCTGGGATGGGATGTGCAGCTCTGAGGTGGAGGGTGCTGTGACCAGCACAGAGAGAACATCCCTCAGCTCCTCACTCGTGCTCCCTGCCATGCTGACACACATATCCAGCTGCCCTGGCTCTTAGCCTCACCCAAAAATTGTTGTTTTCTGTTTTTTTAAACAGTGAGTCAAGGTAAGTCTGGCCCAGCTTCTCCCCCTGGCTCTGCTCAGTGACCCCACACCATCCCTTGGAATGGGATGTGGGCAGCTGCCCCTGCCAGAGCCTGTAGGAAACTCTCATTTTCCACCTTTCTGATTCTCTTCTATTTGTTTAGGCTTGTGAAGGGCAGAGAGGAAATATGGCCAGAGGTCCCATGTCCCAAGGATGTGCTTTATCTCCTGAATTACCTGGTCCCCTGGTTAATCACAAAATCTGCAGCTCATAAGGTAGTCAAGGTTTTTCTGGTACCAGAGCTTGCCAAAATGGGCCCTTGTACGCCAGAATTCAACAAGAGCCTGGTTTCCCCCATTTCTGGAGCCTGTCTGCAGCACAGAATTCCTCGTTTTATTCTGAGTCCCAGTGTCTGGGGCAGCAGGAGCCACCACCACCCTCACTGCTGCTGGCAGACACCACCGAGGTATCCATGGCTGTAAATTTAAACCAGTCTATACAAACCCTGAATTAGTTTCTGTGTTAGAATTTGGAGACTCTTTTGGCCAGCAGGAGAGTTTACAGCTGTGCTGGAAACACCTGCTGGGCTGAGCTTGACCCTTTCATTGCCCAGGAAACTCCCCTTTGAGTCAGCAGGACGAATGGACTGGCTGCTCCCTGGCATCACAGACTTGCCTGTGGGCAACTCACCGAGGCTTTCAGTGGCCACCGAATTAGCATTGCCCTGTCTGATCCCCAATCTGCTGCTAATGTGCCTTATCTGTTCTCTTTCAACTTGTTTGCCCCATCTGTCTGGGCCATGTTCTCTCCCAGGCAAAACCCACCGTGCCCTCAGCCCTCTGTTGCAAGGGACTTTGAGGTTTTGCAATCAATCCACTAATATCCATGAGCCATCCTGCTAGGAAAAAAAGCAGTGATGCAGTGAGCTCCTTCCTTCTGCAGATGATATTCCTGTCAGCAATGACTCAGGGTTAACTGGCTGCTTCTATCCATGGCTTCTTCAGAATTCTGATTTAGGAAGATTTAATCCAGCCTGGAGCACGTGAGGATGGATGAGGTGATTTCTGGATTTAATAATGGTGGTGGAAGTGGTTATGCCTAATTTTGCAGTGGGATGGATCTCAGCTAAGCCAAGGTGTTTGAGAGTTAGACAGCTAAATCTGTGCTGCTCTCTCTGCAGCATGTGAGAGGAAATAAGCACTCCAAAAAAAGCAACAGAGCTAATCCACTTCTCCTCACACTCACAACGAGCTGAGGGTATTCATGGGCCAGTCACTGCCACCCACTGACGAGGGGCAGCTCAATAAAATCAGCTAATTGATCACACTGCAGCAATGCCATCAATAAGTCTGAGGCATAAAGCACAAATTGTGCCAAAGTAGCTCCACACTTCCCTCCTGCCCTTCCCCAAGCCCAGCCCTGCTAATGCTGAGAAGATCTCAGGGCTGGGATTGGGCAGCCAGCTCCTTTCCCTACTGATTTAAAAAATCAGCAGAAGTTGTTCCAGCCGGCTGGGAAAGGGAATAGTCTGGGCTGAGCTTCCCAGCTCCTGAATCCTTGGCTGTAGGAAAATAATAGAATATATAAAAAGGGAGGATGAACCACCTGGGATAGTGGGAGGGCTCCAAAGTCCCTTCCAATCCAAACCATTCTGGGATGCTATGATCCACAGAAGGATTCTTCAGGATGGCTCCTCACCATCCCAAATCCATGGGACCAATGTGGAACCCAGATCTCCTGCTCTGGATCACTAATGCCACTTATTCCACACCAAATTCATCTCCATGGCTGTTCAGAAATTGAAACTTCACAAGAATTCCCTTCAAATGCCCCCCTGAGATATGAGATTTTTGCTCAATTCTTCTGCACTTGTGGAAAGCAAAACCAGCACTTTAATGAAGAGTTTTTTAAAGGTATTTTGGTCACTACAAATTCACATTGAAGGGTCCTCCAATGTGAACATCCTCTTTCAGCACTCCACATGTCTATGTGGATGATAAGATGTCCAAATGCTCCTAACTTTTAGGAGTGTTTCAAAGCCAACCCTGACCTGTCTAAAGGGAGATATCTTTGTCCCAGTCATCCAGGATCCTCTACCAGGCAATGATTTGGGAAACTGGGATGGGATTCACCTCATCCCAAAGTAAATGTCTGACAGATGTCAGATGAGCTGTACCTCATCTCTCACCACCAACTCCTAATGAAGCTTCACTGTAAAATATTCAGGAAGATTGTCCCTCCAGGAGGGATAAAAACCAATCACAAATCTCCCAAAAACCAGCATGAACCAGATTTCTGTGTCTCTGGAGAAGCTGTGGGTCTCCCAGTAAATTCTGCAAACCTTATCTGATGCCCACTGGTATTTCCCTGAACTTCACTGGGTTGTGGATGGACTCCTACCTGTCCAGACTGTCCCGTTTCCTCCCAGCTCCAGCAGGCTCAGAAAAAAAAAAAGGTGAATTCTCCCTTCTCCCAGCCTGCTGAGGATTTAGAGCTGTTTTCTGTTATTCCACACAACCCTGTCTAGCAACAGGCTCCATTGTTGATCTGGTGGGGGCAGAGGGACAGACTGAAAGGAAAGTTTGGCAACTGTTCAAGGAGCCTCATTGCAGCTTCCCAGCCCTCTGGAAATGTCTCTATTAGACAAGGTGCACCCCTCTGAAAGCCCAGAGCAGTTTGGATGTGTCAGGCAGGCTCAGCTGCAGCAGAGCTGGGCTCTGCCTTCCCTCCCTGCTCCATCCCATGGTGGGAATTCTGCTGGGTGATGCTGACTTATCTGCAAAGATGGGTGTGCAAAGCTGAAACTGCATCTTCCAGCAGAAATGTAGAGGAAATGCAAATCTGGGAAGTGAAATTGAGAGGCATGGACTGGGAAAAGGAGGAAAAAAGGGAAAAGGGGGGGAAAAAGGGAAAAGGGGGAAAAGGGGAAAAAAAGGAAAAGGGGAAAAAAAGGAAAAGGGGAAAAAAAGGGGAAAGGGGGAAAAAAGGGGAAAATGAAAAAAGGGAAAAGGGGAAAAAAGGGAAAAGGGGAAAGGGTTTGATTTTTAGAAAAAGCAAAGCAAAGTCAGGAGAACTCCTGAAATGCAGAAACATCTGTGGCTGTGTCCCCAAGACAACTGCCAGGACAGGGCCACAGAGAAACCACTTCAAAACTCTCTTTAAAAAGTTTTAAGATAAAGTTCTATGACAATCTTGAGGTAATGACTTGTGGGTGGGACTGGGGGGTGGTGGGAGGCTCTGGATGTGTCTCAGAGCACGAGGAAGATGCTTCTGTTCTGGATTAAAGGCAGGATGCAATGTCTTACAGAGCTGAGACAGGACAAAACAGGAATTTCCAGAGGACAGGGATGCTCTAGAGGTTTTTAGTACCAGCCTGGATGTCATGAATGTCCCTGCACCTATTCCAATACACCAAAGAGCACTAAAGAGATGATAAAATACAGGGGAATGATGGATTAAAAGTCCATGACGTGATTTGACCCGTGTGCAACAGGAAATGTGGATTTTTACCACTAGGAAAGAGGCAAATGTGCAAAGACTTTTGTTTTGGATGATGTTGGTGGGCACAGAGGATTCCAGCAGCTCCATGAAAATCCTGAGAAAGGAATTGCAGCAGAAGGAAGGGCCCAGTTCTCCTCAAAGAAAGGAGCCAAGAGCCCCTGGCTTGGATGGAGATGTGGAAATTGCAGATGTGTGATGGGTCAAGTGAATTCCACCTGAGGCTCTGCCCAGTTCCTGCAGGACATGGAGTGATGCTGAGGGGCTCTGGGATTGTCCCAGCTGGTCTCCAGCCAAAGAGGAGCAGGTCACAGTGACAGTGCACAATCCCTGCCAGGTGAGGCTGACCAGGTGTCCCCAAACACCTTGACCTGGCATGGGCTCCTGATGGGAACCCTGGCATCTCCATTTGTGGGCTGGATGCCATTCCAGGGAGGCACCTTTGAACTGGGAGCACTGGGAATGGGGCCTGAAAAACAGGAAAGCTCCCAAACCTGTGGTGAAGCCCAGGAAATGTGAAGGTCTGCCATGCCTCTGAGCCTTCTCCAGCACACTTTGAGCCTGCAGAATCCCATGGGAGAGGAGAAATGACCATCCCAGAGCCCTGGAATACCCTGCAAGGTCAGGATGTGAGGAGGGAACCAGCCCAGTCTCTGGTGTGACTTTGCTGGTGAAGCCTGAGAGTGCAAAGGTGCAGCAGGAGAAAAGAATTTCACACCAAGAGCATGAAGGAATATCCACCTTGGGAAAGAGCAACAGCATCCCTGTAATAATTATCACAGAAGAGTTCCTGAGTGGTTTGACACCAGGACAGAAGCTGTGCTGAGGAGGAGACCAAAGGCACCTTGAACTCCTTTGATGGCCCAGTCTCTACAAATGCAAAGCTCCCTCTGGGCAGCAGCAGCACCCAGATGGGAAGGGGGCTGTGAATATGCAGGTGACAAACCAGGAAGAGGGACAAACAACACCTTTGTGATGCAGAGCTGCTCTCCCCTGGCTCCCAGGCTGCTCTCAAAAGCTGTGCCCTATGTTAGGAGCTCAGAGCAAGGCAGTTAATGCATCAGCTCTCCCTCCCTCCCTTGGCTTTTTTGGCAGTTCTGGTGGAATTTGGAGTGAACTTATGAACTGATGGATTTTTACAAGTTGTGAACAACAGGATTTGAAACAAATCCTGCCTCTTTTAAAGAGACAACAGGGGGAAAGAACATCGTGAGTGGCACAGGGTAGATGGAAACAGTTGGCATGGAAAGTTTCAGGAGTGCAAGATCCAGCAAAGCCCTGATGGATAGCCCATGGCAAAGCTCCTCCAGTTCCAGGGTTAAACCCCACTGATCTACCCTGGCTCTGGGTGGTGACAGCAAAGCAGAGATGGGTTTGGAGAGAGCTGGGGACAGCCTTGGACAAGCCCTGTGTGCCCTGGCCAGTGCTTCTCCCAAATTCCAGTGGGTTTAATTCCACCCCAGTGCCAGCCACCACCTGGCTGGGCAGAAATCACCAGGATTTCCACACCAGAACTCTTCAGAGCCTTCTCCATCCCAGCTGTGCCCTCCAGATCTTCCTCATCCTCCTCCCATCCCCACAGGGGCTCCTCTGCTCTGGGTGGGATGGGCTGGCAGGACCAGGAGCAGCTGGGACAGCTCAGTGGTTCTGCCCCAAAAGAGCATCCTCATTCTGTGCCCACAGGATTCCTCCCAGCCCTTGGCATTAAGCCCCATTTAACCCTTTGAAACCCGAGTTTCAACCCAAAAACCTTGAGCAAGGGCAGAGCCCAGGTGCTGCTCCCAGTGGGATTCTCCTGCACAAAGGAAAAATGTTTGTTCCCCATGAGGTTTGATGTGGAATAATCTCCTTTTTCCTGCTGCTTTGAGCCCAAGCTGGGCACCAGCAATGCAGGAATTGGTGCAGGGACTGGAGCAGCAGGGAGGAAGAGGGATGGGAGCAGGAAAGGGATCCTGCAGATTTGGGAGGGACTCAGCTTCATTTCCCCTTCTGCAATCACCAATCCTTGGCTTTCTATTCTAGGAGGCACCACAGTAAAAAACAAACTCCTCCAACCTGAATCTTTTAAAAGGAATGGCCAAAAAGTGTTTTTTGGCTGACAGAAAGCAATGCAATCCCCACCCCTCACTGCAGGACTAGGTGAGATTTAAAAGATTCCTTCCAACCCAGACTATTCCAAGTGCTCCAAACTTTTCCAGTGAGAATTCTCAGAGGTGTTCAAATGTCTGCAAAGGGCAGGTTTCACCTCCAGGGTTACCTGGAAACAGCTGGGGAGCAAAAGGATTCACTTTTCTTTATCTTAGTTAGGAAAGGCTTTTTATTGCTAATGCTTTGAATATCAAGTTGCTGGTTTTTAGGTTAATTTATCTAATAAAGTCCTCTTAAAATGGAAAGAAAAAATTAATTAATATGTAGCAGAACAACACATTTTGATAAAATGAGTCTGAAAGCTGAGCAGATGAGGGATTTGGGATTTTCTTTAGCACACACTGGGCTCTCTGGGAGAGTCCCAGCCCTCCCCGTGTTTCAAACAGGGACTTCTTGCTAAAACCTTGCAAAATTTTCAGTTCCTGCTGAGAAAAAAACCTCTTGGTGTGATCTCACCACAACTGGGCTATGCCAGGAGCAACACAAACACCATCAGAGTTTGTTTCTTCAGTCCCACCAAGAAGATGGAGAAGGGAAATGATTTCCCTTCCCCTTTGAACACAGCATCCTCTGCACAGAACAGAAAAAAACTGGTTTTTACCACTTAGATCTACACAGAAAAATCCAATGACCCTTTTCCCTCTACTCCACTGCTGCAAAGCACCCAGGCCAAACCCAGACTGGGGGAGAGCTGGAGACTGGGATTGGCCTAAACCACATTCTGGGATTGTTCTCTGCCTGGAAAAACAGGGCTGGGGCAGATACTGCTGGAATATGGACACAGGGACAAAACAAACAATTCCAAGGCTTGGGACAAGGGTGGGAGAGGGAGGGATGGATGGAGGGATGGATGGAGGGATGGATGGAGGGATGGATGATGGAGGGTTGGATGGATGGAGGGTTGGATGGATGGATGCAGAACAACTGCACTGCTGGATTTGAACATCTCAGCACAGCCTGCTGCAGGAGGGGAGGAGATGAAGATGAATTCCAGCACCTCACCCCAGCCAATCAAGGAGAGAGGTGGGGAGATGCAATTCATACTTCTGAGCTCTAGAGATTGCTTCAGGAGCCCTGGTGCCAGCTCAGACTGTCCCTCAGGTGACCTCCCAGGGCTCTGCCTCCCTCCTGGCTAGGGAGGGATGGTCACCCCTCTCTGTGCCAGAGCAGCCTTTGCTTTCCTGAGCCTGCCAGGGCTCAGTTTGGTTCTGCAACAGACAAGGACTGGGTTCCCATGGATCTCAGTCACATTAAAATGGGAGCTGCTCCACCCACATTGAAGGGAACAGATCCCAGAAAAGAGCAGAGAGCACAAGGCAGGAGCTCATCCCTGCACAGAGGCCACAGAGCAGGGCCAGGCTCAGGTGTTGCACCTGAGCATTGCTGGGCTGATGTCACCAAGGCTGGCAGGGCTCCCTCAAAATCACATTCCCTGAATTGCAAAAAACGCAGATGGAAAGAGCTGTTGGATGCCTTTCCCCAGCTCCCCAGAAAGGGGAACCTGCAGCTGCATCCTGCATGAAGTGAGGAAATGATGGAGCTGCTGTGGCCAGTGCTGGGTGTGAGAGCAAAGCTGAGCCACAGGCAGGAAAATACCTGCACACACATCCCCACATCCTTCACAGCCCCTCCTCTCCTGGCACCTCCAGGAACGCTGCTCACTCTGGTATTTCCCACTTTTTCAGGGGGCTGACCCCATCCCTTCCCTCTCTGGGTGTGACACAGGAGCTGTGAGAGCACCAAGGGCACAGGAGCCCCAGCACAGGGGAAGGGACAGACCTTGCTCCTCTTCCCATCCCTCTCCAGGCACAGCATTAACACACACACATCCCAAAGCTGCCTCACACCCAGCAAAAGTGATGCCAGTTAGTTTTTCCTACAGCAAAGGGTCTCCCTGTGCTTCCAGTTCAGCCCAGAGAGCCTCTCCTGGGACCATCTCCCCCAGGAACAACACCCTGGGCTGCACAAGATTAACATTCCCATCATGGAAGCTCTGTGTTAATTTTTTTTTTGCCCTCCTGAATAATTTCTGTCCACTGACTGTGTTCAGACCAAGTCAGGCCACTTAGCACAGATTAGAAAATAAAATAAATAAAATTAAAGCCTTCTTTCCCATTCCATGTGGAGTTGGTGGTCAAGGCAGTGCAAGTCAGATGGAAAAAGTTTAAACTCTGTCCATGCTGCTCCTGTGACTCCCCAAACACCCCCAGCACAGGGAACAGGTTACATTTAATCCTCCCTACCCATGAATTTTGTTTTGGAACTCCCTCAGCCTTCCTTCCCTCATTCCAATCTCTCATTTATTATAATATATATATATTTAAACAAAAAATGAACAGCACTAACATTAAAAAAAAAGAGAGAAGCAAAACCTGAAAACTCTCTGATTTTTGCTGTTAATCTGGCCCCTGGGTGTGGAAGTTGCTGCTCCTGGAGAAGATCTCTTAGGATTCCTGTGGCACTATAAACCCCACCAGCACATCCCTAAAACTTGGCTGATCAACCCCAGTGGGAACCAGCCCCTCTCCTCTGATTATTTTTACACCATTCTTTCCAGAGCCTCTTTTATCCCAGTCTGTAAATTCATTTTTTGCTGGTTTTAAGGAACTCTCAGAGCCTCCCCTCCCCACCAGCATCATCAGGGATGCAGCGTGGGAGCATCTCTGCTCCAAGGGATCCTTTCTCTCTCCCTCCACTGAACTTTTCCCAAAGCTCCCAGGAATGTGGGAATCTGCTTGGTCTGATTTAAACAGGTGCCCTGAGCCATGGTGGGAGCAGATTTTTAACAGCTCAGCCAAAAAAGAAGCAGGGAGAGGCAGACAGAACTTACAGCAACACTTGATCCCCTTGATAAATTCACATTCCCCATAATTTTGGGACAACAATTAACCAAAACCTGCAGGAAAAGAAAATTTCCTAGTCCCTGCTTTTTGCATGGATTTTCTCAAAGTGCAAATATTCACAGCCCTGTGTGCTTTAGGATGAGAAGATGCTTTAATTAGAAACCATTAGTGGGGAGGGGGGCACAATTTGGGGGTGGTAAATGAAAGATTTTCTGCTCAAAACAACCAAATCACCATGAGCTGATAGAGGGGAGGCTTTAAACAGAGATGGTTGGGATGGGATGTTCACTGCCTGCATGACCAGACTGAAAAATTCTAAACTCTAAAAAGTTCTCTCTCCCCCCAAAAAAAACCCCAAAAGTCAAACAACAACACAACAAAATAAAATTACAGGAGAAAATTAAATTAAAATCAAATAAAGCAGCACGATTTGCTAAATTTGAGGATGGACTGGGAGAAAAGGAACTTTTCTGCTGTTTTTGGGATGTGCATCCTGGGGACCCCATTCCCAAATTCCCACGGCTGCTCCTCATCCCCAGCCATAGGGGTGACCATGGGTTTGTATCTGGCTTGGGGGTAAATAAAGAAAGAGGGGAAGGTTGGGGTGAATAAAAAAGGGAAGGTTGGGGTGAATAAAGAGGGGAAGGTTGGGGTGAATAAAGGGAAAAGTTGGGGTGAATAAAAAAGGGAAAAGTTGGGGTGAATAAGGAGGGGAAGGGATGAGGGGGAATTTCGGCAGCCAGTGCAGATCTCCCGGCCTCTCCCGCGACTCCCCCACCCCAAGCAAAGCCTCCTTTGCATTTCCATGGCCTGAGGGGGGTTTCTCCTTGCGAAAGCAAAGTCTGAGACCGCTGCTCGGCACCGGGCAAGGACGGGGGAAAAAGCCACCCCCAAATCGCGGAGTGTCGCTGCTGCTGCCCCCGCACACACCTGATGGGAAGGGACCTCCTGCCCCTCTTCCCAGCTCCTTTTTCCCGGATTTTCCCCCCTTTTCCCGCAGCTCCGGGGACAGAGGGGACAGGGAGGGACAGGGGGGACCGGACCGCGCTCCCCTCGCCGGGTGACAAGCGAATATTTATGTCGGTATTAGAGGAATGCGTTCCCTTCTCCAATCAGGAATGCGAGCAGAGTTTCTAATTATAAGTTAGATGGTGGCTGGGAATAAAAGATTGCTTTTTAATGACTCCCGTCCAGGTGCTCTCGCTGCCTGTCTTCCCAAGAACACATTTGCATTTTATTGCTTTTTTTTTTTTTTTTTTTTCGCTTTTTTTCTTTCTTTCTTTTCTTTCTTTTTTTTTTTTTTTTTTTTTTTTTTTTTTTCCTCCCATCCCAACGAATTCCCTGCTTTCAGACATACCTGAAATAGTTGGAGAGGCTGCTGCCTTCACCACCCTCACCTCGGCACCGCCGGACAGGGGGGGACCGCGGATCCCGCACCCGCGGCGGGGGCAGCGCGGATTAAAAAAAAAATTAATTAGCGGCACGGGGATGATGATGACGATGATGATGGCTATTTTTTTGGGGAGGGGGGTGCTCGGGAGCTGCTCCCCCCCCGGCTCATCCCGCGGAGCCTCCCTGCGCTAGGGCTTCCCCGAGCCCAATTAGCTCCGCGGGGTAATTAGAGCAGATCGTGCAGTTACATGCCTTGCCCAGCACCATTTGCTTTTCGTGGGGGAGCGCTGAGCGAGGAAAAGGCTCTTAAAGGTACAAAGCGAGGAAAAAAGGGGGGGAAAAAGCCGCGAGCCCCCCTCCCCACCCCCCCAAAAAAAATAAAATTGCCGCATCCCAAAAAAGAGCCGCGCCGGGAGCATCTCCCCAAATCCCATCCCCGCTCCGATCCCCGCAGCCTGCACCTCCTTCCTCTTTCTTCCCCTTTCGCTCCCTTATTTTTATTATAATTTTTTTTCTAATTTACCCCTCAATATTCCTTAAAGTGAAAGCGGGGCAAAAAAAAAAAAAAAAAAAAAAATCACCCAAAAGTTTTTCCTCCGTTCCCCCCCTTCCTTCCACCTGACTAGCTCGAAATCACCTTGAAATGCTCATGTCAACTTGTATCATTATCTCTTTAATTCAGGCAGCGCCTTTTGTTCTTCACAGGAGAGGATCAAAGCACTCAGAAAAAAAAAAAAAAATAACTTTCCGATCGCTCCCTCTCGCTCTCTCTCTTTTACAGTAGGAGAAGGAGAGATCAGGTATAACCCAGTCAAAATAAACAAAGTGAATGCATAAATAAAAGAGGTGAAATGCAGGTTCTAAGAACTTGCTGGCGCTGGAACAATCCCACCTCTTTAGCTGAGTGGCAACGAAAGGAGAATTTCAAGTCATCTTAAGCGTAGGGGTTGCAGAGAAAACAGAGGAGGGGAAAAATAAATGAAAATGAGCGAAAAAAAAAAAAAAAAAAAAAAAAAAAGAAGAATAAAACTTACCACCAGATTGGGTAACTTGACAGAGCCTGACTCAACCCACAAAGAAACAGGAAATATCCAAAAGAGGCCATTGATGAAAAGTTGTCTTTCTTTTTTTTTTTTTTTTAACCAGAGTTGCCAAAAACCTTCCTTTCTTCTGAGGCAGGATGATTATTTTAATAATAATAATAATAACAATAATTTAAAAGGAGAAAAAAAAAAAAAAGTCAAATGAAGTGAACTCAACCCGACCAGGTAAATCCTCTCTTGCTTCCTCTACTACTCTCAAGGAAAAAAAAAATCTCAGAGAGGTAAAAAACTCTTCTCTCAGCCAAGACACTGAAGGCAAATATTAAAAAAAAAAAAAAAAAAAAAAGAAAAAAAAAAAGTTTGAAGTAGCTCTCTTAAAAAGGACCCAATCAGCACTTATTGCCAAAGGGAGAATTCTGATGCTTTGGCTTGTTCTGTCAATCAGGAGCGTGAAGTCAGGAATGAGCTAATTGCGAGGAGATAGTGTTTTAATACTCATTAGGGGGCACGTTGGCCCACAAGCCAAGGGATAAAATGTAGTTTTAAAAAGGGGAAGGAAGATTTAGGGGGTTTAAATAGACAGGGGGGACCCCTGTGGATTTGGGTAGCTATAACAACCTGCCCGGATTTCACTCCCTGGGTCGAAGCTACTAAAATGCAAAAAAAAAAAAAAAAAAAGAAAAAAAAAAAAAAAAAAAAAAAAAAAAAAGGAAAAAAATGTGAAAGTTTTTTTCTTCTTCTTCTTCTTCTTTTAAAAATTATTATTTTCTCAGTTTTCTCCTTCTTGCCATTCTGTCTTCTTCTCAAAGCCCCATTTCCTCACGGGCACGGTTGGGATGCATTTGAACCAACTTTCTAGAAACTTTCGGTTGGTCTCTTTTTGGGGGGGGGGCTTTTTTTCCTCCTTTTTTCATGACAAAAAAAAAAGGATTTCTAAGCAGGCACCCCCCAGGCACGCACCCCCTTCCCCACCAGTCCCAGCAGCCGCAGATCCAAGAGCTCCACTGAAGACATCTGCTAAAAAATCGACTTCTTCCATGCAAATCTCCCAAAGGCTCCTTCAGATCATCCCAATTTCCAGGAATCCCAGCCCCGGACATTGGGAAGGAGCTGCTGCAAACGACTTCATCCACCAGATCCACCCCACAGGGCACCAGTAATTGAGCTCTTTTTTAATTTCTCTCTCTACATATTGTCCCAATTTCTCTCTTTTCAGTGCCGGTGGTGGGGGGTGATTTCTGCGCTCCCAAAAAATTCGGATTTTTTTTTTTTTCCCCATAGGATAGAAAGGAGGAAAAAAAAAAAAACAAAAAGGAGAAGAGGGGGGAATCATTATTAATATTATTATAAAGATGTAGCTGCTGGATTCCTGGTCCGTGGTGGGATTTGCTGCTCCTCTGGAACATATTGGTGAAAGCTGGCTGGGGCTGGGAGCAAGTGTCACCCAGAGCTGACAGGCGTCCCCTTCCCTGGCTCATTTGAAAGGGGCTGGAGAGGCGAAAAGAGGGGATGGAGGCACTGCATGAGCGAGGAGATATTTTCTATTTTCTCCCTGGAATAACAACAACGATCCTCTTTTCCATACTTTTTTTTTTTTTTTTTTTTTTTTTTGGTAGCTGCTTGCTGCTCGTTTTTATTTTTTTTTCTGGGTTTTGTCACCTTTTTTAATTTATTATTTTTGAGAAGGATTCAGCGAGCTGGAGGAGATTTTATTTCTTTCTTTGACTCGCTTTTATTTTATCTGTGAATCAGAAAATTTCTGTGGCTCGCAGGGAACAAAGAGAGGTACAATTTTTAATGACTTTGTTGGGGGAAGCCTTGCAACCCCGCATTAACTCAAATCAAAATGCGCTTTCATCCTCATTAACAGCCGCATTTATATTTTCCCTTAGTAGGGAATATTTCTATTTACACACACAGCGCTTTACATGCATATATATAAAGATATGTTTGTGTGGAGCTAGATGGAGAGATATATTCATTCTAGTGAAATTATACTAGAAATGCAGTTCATTCGGGGATATTTAAATCACCGGGAATTTGGCAGGGGTCGGGCCCTGATTATTTTCTCTCGGGTTGGATGACAAGCGATTGCAAATGGGAGCTCTGGCAAGTGCTCCGAGATTTTAATCGCGGGCTCGGGCTGATCCCAGATCCTGCAGAGGGGGAGCGGATGCTCTCCCAGCAAATCCCCGCCGTGTCGATGCCGCAATTACAGCCAGGGTATTAAATCCATCCCCCCTCTCCTCCTTCAGCATCTCCCCCGCCCTCCCCGAGCAGCCCAAGGGGCTGGAGGAGGGAATTTTATTGCATAAGGTGGGATGAGAGGAAAGGAGGAGGGGTGCTGTGTGTGTGTGTGTGAAAAATCATCTTAAGGACTTTCCCTGTGTATTAGAGAAAATCCCATCCAATTATAGCATTACTGGAAAGAACCAAACACCGCGGCTTTCAAAGGAGGGGATTTCTCCGTCTTTTCAAGTGGAATTGCTCACGCTGCAGACGGGAACACACACACTCACACACTCACAGCGCGGCCACGGGGGAGGATGGATGGGGCAGGACACACATCCCCGGCTAATCCCCCTTCCTTTTGTTCTTTAAAACATCTCCCCAAGCCTCTGCCCCTCCCTCCAGGAAGCACCGGGCAACTTTACCTGGAGGTACAAATTCAGCCACTCTCCCTTTTTTTTTTTTTTTTTTTTTTTTTTTTTTCCCCTCTTTGCTGTGCAGCTGCTGCTCGGGGAGGATGGAGATAATCCACTTTGTCAGGGGCACTCACACTCACTCACTGCCAGGATGGGATGGGGAAGCTCCCCTGGCAGGGATGCTGATAAAAGGGTCCTGGGCACTGCAGAGGTTATTCCCAGCCCCAGGAATGCTCCTGGTGATTGGTTATCTATCAGCAATTTTAATTAATATCACTTCTTCTTGGTTAATACCTAATTCATGTTATTCTGAACCTCCAAAGGGCAGGTTTTGAACCTCCAAGGGGCAGGTTTTGAACCTTTGCAGGACATTAAAGTAGGTAAAAAAGCTGCCACAGCCTTAGGGATGCAGGACAGCCCCAAAGTGGCACTGCTGGTGCCCACATCTGCAGGGTTTTCTCCCAAGGGCTGATTTAGGGCCAGGCTGATCCATTTTTTCCCCAGGTATTTTTGTGTGCATGTGGTGATGGGCAGGACCTGGTCCTCAGTGCAGCCTGGCTCTGGCTGCTTCTCCCCCCTGGATTTGCTCATCAATATTTCAGGGAATTTTTGAGGGAAGAAGTTGCCCAGAGAAGCTGTGAGTGCCCCTGGGAAATGTCCAAGGCCAGGCTGGACAGGGTTTGGATGTGGATAATGGGATGGGATGGTCTGTAAGGTCCCTTCCAACCCAAAAATTACAGGATTCTGTAATTCCACAACAACCCTGCTGCAAGAGCAGGAGCTGCACAACCCCAGTGACCCAAGAGGGAGAAGGGGATGAGGACAGGGGTAGGAATGCCTGGTGAAGGCATTGCTGCTTCTGTCCTGCTTACTCACCCTGGTGGCACCTTCAGGGGCCACTTGATTTAGGAAGATGAGCAGGCAGGCAGCACAGGGAGCAGCTGCACTCAGCCAGGCTCAGAAAAGGCACAGGATGAGGGGCCAGCAGGGAGCTTTGGAGGGTCCAGACCTGTCACACTTCCCAAATACCCCCTGAGTCACTGCTGTGCCCTTCTTCCCCATGGAGGAGGCTGCAGGATGGGCAGATCACCCTCAAGCAGAGCCCACCAGGACCAGGAGGGCTCCTTTTGTTTAATTTTAGCAGATGACACCAGAGTGATTAGTCCCTTCCTTTCTTCCAATCTGAATCCACTCTGATAATTTTTCTGCTTCTGTAAATTCCAGCTGGAATTGGCTCTGGCTGGACTGTGGTTGATTTTCCCCACTCACAGTTTGCTCACTCTGTGCCCCACTCAACACTCTCTGCTCTCCAGGGATGTGGGAGAACATCACAGTCTGGTTTTCCTGCTGTGCCCAAACTGGTTCCTTTGGAGCACCAGGAAATCCCCACTGCAACCCACCCTAAAGCCAGCCCTGCTCTGGAGCCCCCAGAGCAAATATATCAAAATATAACTAAACCTCTCCCATCTTATTTATATGAAATTATCTAAATTCCAGGATTCTGCATTCCTGGGTGCTGGGGTGAAGGGTTTGCCATGAGCCTGTTGCCTTGTGCCATTTTTAATCTTCTATTTTTAATGTCCTTTAAGACTGAGATCCATCTCAGCCATGCCACCCCACACCCAGGAGTCACAGCAGCACAAAAAGTGACAATTTGGCCAAAATCCACCTCAGCAGAGTGGGGAGGGAAATGGGCAGCACATGGCTGGTGATGTGGCTGAGTGGCAGAGCTGGTGACCATGTCCCCTCACCAAAATTCATGTCCCCTCACCAAAATTCATATCCCCAGCTGGTCTGGCTCCAGCTGCTGCCCAAAACTGGAGGTTGCTGCCATGCTGGAGAAGAGTTTTTTGTTATTTTTCCAAGGATTCCCCTTTTCCTCCTCTCCCTGTCCAACCCTGCAGGGGTCGGGGGGAACCTGAGCAGCTCCTGCCAGCCCGTGGATGGGCTGAGCTGCTCCTGGAGCTGCATTCCTGAGTCTGGGATCTGCTCTGGACTCATCCCCTGAGATGAGATGAGATGCCCACAGGGCATCACCCCTGCCCTGAAGAGCCACTGATAGCACTGAGCAAATCAGGGGCAAATTTGGGTGTGTTTCTCAGCTCTTCAGGCTTCAAAGAGATGTCCTGAGCTGGGAGGGGACAGCAGACATGAAAGGGAGCAGCAAACCTTTGACAGTGCCCGAAACACCCCTGGCTGTGGCTGGGATGTGCCCAGCTTCTTCCGGCTGTAATTGGAATTTTGGGCTGCTCCTGGATTCCCATTTTTAAATTTCTGTACAGTTGTATTATCTGCTGATCTCAGGGAAATGGAGGATGGCAGAAAGTGTAAAATCCAGCGGTGGAGTGAGCCCAGGAGGGATTGGAGCTGGATGGAGGCAGAGCATCCAGAGGGGCTGCACTGGGATGGAGCAGAGCAGAGCAGATCTACATGGCTGGCGACCCTCAAATTTGGAATTTAAGATACAAACTTAAATATTTCTGCTCCCCCACCCTGAGTGACAAAAATGTGATTTTTGAGGAGGGTTTCCTCTCATGTTCTGTGTGCCTCCAGTTCTCCCACAGTGCTGACTCTTCCATCCCAGGCTCTGACAAACGTCCTGGCCACCAAGGAGCTGCTTGAGGAGGGCAGGAGGTGACAGACACAGGGTGGGGGTGGCTCTGCTCCTGCCTTTGCACCACTCTGGGATGTGGCTTTGTCCCAGTGGGATGGTCACTCCTTTAGGACAGGACACTCCTGATGGACAGCAACACTCAAGGAGGGTCCTGGGGCTCTCTGCCACCTCTCCCTGCTCCTTTTCTCCATCTCCTGTCCCCCGGGGTGAGGCAGAGCCACCTGTGTCCTGTCACCGGTGTAGCTTTGGCCCACCTAGTGGTACAGCAGGAGAAAAACCTGCAGAGGGAAAAGGAAAAAGCGCCCAGAGCTGGGAATCTGCAGCAGCAGGGCTCTGCTTCCCTCTGCCCACCCTGCAGCTGGCAGGGACCAAAATCTGGCAGGGACAAAGGAGGGGATGTGTCCTTGTCCCTGCTGGGGACACAGAGCTGCTGGGAAGGAGGATTGCAGGGACCTGGAAGGTGATGATGTGCTGGATCCCACAAACCTGGGGGTTTGAGATTTCTGTGCTTTCTGGCTCTGACACCCTGCAGAACACTGCTTTTGACATGAGACCTTGAAAAAGGCTCTCAAAATTGGGTGATGGAGTTAAAACCATGGGTGTGTAGTTAAATAGAAGTGTGTGATTTCACATAGTGAAGAGTTTGGAATTTAACATTCTTTTAATATAGTAATAGGTATGGGACAAGATGGAGGATTTTGGGTGATGTGTCTTTGTGTGTTCTTTTTCCTTCTTCTCCATGATTTCAGGCAGTAGTTTTTGGTTGGACAGTCAGTGCTGCACTGAGGGCCATGGGAGTTTGGTTATTGGGTTAAAAGTATAAATAATATAGGTGTTAATTCTCTATTGGTGTTTAACTTTTAGAGACCTTGCAGCAACTGGATCTCTCTCCATTTTCCTCACTTCTACCTGGTGGCCAGAAGTGCTGCAGAACTCTCTGTACTTTTGATAAGATTTAATAAACAACCAAGCCTGAATACAAGAAAATCCATTTCCTTTGTGTTTTTTTTTAATCCTGTCTCTGAGTGAAGGCAGAAGAGACAAAGCACTAACCAGGTGGTGCAGACTCCCAGTGATGAAGGTGAATGGTTGTGCTGCCTCTCCTCTCTGCCCTGGGCTGGTGTCACCAGCAGCTCTTTCCTGTCACCTGCCCACCAACCCTGGGGACATCACCCTTATCCTGACCCCATGCCCTTGGTTCCAGGCAAGAAAACTGGGAAATCTTCAGCAGGGCCTTCACCAAGTGTGCCCTGAGCAGAGGGAACCCCTCAGGGGTGTCCAGCTCTGTCAGGCTGCAGCAGAGTCAGTGCCAGGCTTTGTCCAGATAAAAATCTCTCCCTGTCCTTGTCCCTGCTCTGAGCTCCCTGGGATCCAGCCCCAGTGTCCCAGCCAGGCTGGATGGAGCTTGGAGCACCCTGGAACTGTGGGATGTGTCACCTGCAAGGTGATTTTTGGGGCTCCTTCCATCCCTTCTAGGATTCTGTCACTCTGTGATCTCCTCCAGAACTTCCCACAACCTCCAGGGGTCCTGGCCAGGGGAATCAGAGCTTGGCTGATGGTGAGGGAAACTTCCAGCAAAGACACTTTGTGATCATGAAAAATGATCTGCAGGATGACTTGGGGTCTTCCTTAGAGGATGAGATTTGGGGAAAACCAATTTATTTTGGAGGCAAACCGACCATTTGAAGGCAAATCTGGGTCCACAAGAGCAGCCCTGCTCTTCTGGCACATGCAGAACTCCAGAATTATGGAGAAAATAACCCAAAAAAATCAACTGAGAACTGACCAGTGGCAGTTTGCCCCTAAGGAAATCCAATAATTGTAGACATGACCTGAACCCTGAGTGTGCAGTGTTGTGTTTGCTCGTGTGCAACTTCTCCAGGCCAGATTCAGATTAAAAACCCATTAATCAGCAGTGCAGGCTGATAACCTTTGTGGCCCCAAAGCTGCTGGGAAGTGTGGAAACAATCATTCACAGGAGGCTGGGTGCTACTCACTGAGGAAATGAAATATTTCATTTTCAATATTTCAATAAAAATTAATAATAATAATAATAATAGTAATAATAATAATAATAGTCACTTGCTTTCTTTGAGAGAAGCATTTCAGGGTCAGGTATTTTGGCTCCTGGGTGCAAATCCTGCAGGCCCTTTTTGGACATTTCTCTATTTCCCAGCTCTGATGGGATGGCAACTTGTTAAAGATGCATTTCCAAAAGGGTTCAGTTCCTGGAAGTGATTTTGATGAGTGGAATAAAACATCTTTTGGGGGTCCTTGTTTTCTGCCCCTCTTTCATTAACTACCTTCACCTAAATGCCCAAAATCTAGGAGGCTGAAATCCAGCATTAATTTGAATTAGGTGATTTTTAATGTCCCTTCCTATCAAAAATATTCTATGATTTTTTTTAAGATTTCCTCCAAACTCACACTTAGAGCAAGGACTGGCTTTAAAATTGGAGTTTCTTTTTCTGCTCCATCTGATTCCTCTTTATTTATTTTGAGGGTGGAGATTTACACTGGATTAAAGGAAGAAAAACAAGAGGAAAGCCAAGTGTTTGTGAGACAGAAAGAACAATAAGATGAACAATTATTTATTAAATCATGGATGCACTGCTGTTGAAATTTTCTAATCCCTTTCTAACACCCGATTCAAATCACTCCTTTTCAAAGGGCTGGCCACACTCCTGCTGCAGGTGCAAACAAAGGAAAAAACAAATTTAAAATTTAAACCAGAATTGGATCCCTTTGTGAAGTCACTCCTAACCCCCCTCTTTGAAAGTGGAGTGATAGCATCTCTGGAGATGAATGTTGGCATGTGTTTGCAAATCAATATGCATTTTAAACAGGGATTATTCTGGGCTGCTGACAAGCACTGGACTGAAAAACTGCCCAGACTGGAGTGTCTTCTCTCCAGCCACACAGCAAGTTAATTAAGATACATTCAAATCATTAATAAGAACACAGGGTACAATTTGAGATGCACAGGAGCATCTGCAGTTACTGCCTGATATTGCAGCAGGGCCTTGGTCAAGGTGTTCCAAATGTCTTTAAAAGTGCAGAACGTCAATTTTTAATTTTTTTTTTTTTTTGCATAGGTTTGTTTAAAAAAAAAAAATTAAAACCAAGCTAAATGGAAAATATCACAATGGCAAAATTGTGGTGTGGTGCAGGCAGAGGATGGGAAAGAGGAGATTGGAGAGGGCCAGAGTTCTGCTATGAGGTGGGAAATGGTGAGAAAAGAAATAAATAATAAAAATAATAAATAAATAAATAAATAAAAGTGGATAAATAATGAAATAAAGAAAGAATAATGGAATATCTGGGCACCCCAAAATTCACTGCCAAGGCCTGGCTGGGGATTGCTGCAGGAGAATCTCACACCAAGAGAAAAAGAACTCTTGCAAAATCAGTGGAAGGAAAGATCTGCCTGCACCCAGGGGAGGAAAAGACCAGGAAGATTTGGCTGAGGCAGTGAAATAAAACCCACAAAACCCCACCAAGGTGCTAAAACCTCAGTCAAGGGAGGTGTTGACAAGGGATCCCAGCTGATAAATAAACAGAGAGGAGCTCTCCCTTGCAAATCCTGAATGACAAAGAGCCAGGAGCAGGAGCTGCAGAGTGTCCCACACCATTTTCATCACAAAAGCTGATGGTGGGAGGCAGCTTTTAACAGGGCAACAAGTCTGACTTTCTCTCCTTTCTCCCTCTTTTTTTTTTTTTTTTCCTTCCCCCTCCTTCCCCTCCCTCTTATAAACAGAGAGGACAAGAGGTCACATCCCCAGGGTTTAAAGAGCCACTTCTCCCCCTTCCAGGGAGGGTGGATGTTCTTTCAGCCTGTTTACAAATTAGTCAAAGTTATGATGTCTTCATGCAGTTGCAGGGTGGCCACCTGTCCCCAGCTCCTGCTCTCCACTGCCTGTGCAGGGGTGACACCTGCAGATGGTTCCTGGCCCAGCATCCCAACCCAGGGATCCAAATTGGGGCAGAAAAACACGAATCAGGTTCTCTGCTGCAGTGTGAGGAGTGGGGGAGGCTGGTGCCTGCATCTGCAATGTCATTGGGGTGATTTGGGGAAGGGCTGAGCTCCCAGGCAGGGATATTGATGGATTTGGGGCTGCCCATTCCTATGGGGGAATGAATTTCATAATGAAAGAAGTTTAGATTGGATATTAGGGGGAAAATTTTTGGCTGTGAGGGTGGTGAGGCCCTGGCACAGAATGCTCAGAGAAGCTGTGGCTGCCCCTGGATCCCTGGAAATGTCCAAGGCCAGGCTGGACAGGGCTTGGAGAAACCTGGGATAGTGGAAGGTGTTCCTGCCCATGGCAGGGGGTTGAAACCATCTTTAAGGTCTTTTCCAACTCAAACCATCCTGTGATCTAATTCTATTCTATTCTATTCTATTCTATTCTATTCTATTCTATTCTATTCTATTCTATTCTATTCTATTCTATTCTATTCATTCCATTCCATTCCATCATATCTGTTATAATATGATCTGATTGAGGGAATTTTGCCTTGGAATTCAGAGCATTTGGAAGCAGAAGCTGGGGCTCCATCTCTCTGGTTCTCAACCTCCTGTTTACAGGACCAAAATCAAGCCCACATCCTCCCATCCTTCCCACTGTTTGAAAAAGCTTCTTTCCAAGCCCTGGGCATGAAGCAACGTGGCTTTAGCAGCAGAAATTCAGTGGGAAAAGGAGCTAATGATGCTCAGAGCACCTTCCCCCTTCCTCTGTGGGCTCTGATAAGGGCTGAGCTCCCTTTTCTCCCGGGGGAAAGGAGGCAAATGCAGTAATAAGTTGTTTTATTTTATTTTTTTTTTTCCCTACCTGTGCCCTTATTTTCATACAACTTAATCTCCCTGAAACTTTTATCTTCCTGCCAGCGTGGGCTGGGATTGGCCAAGGGGTTCAGGAGTTGGAGGGGAGGAAACGAGAGGATGGAGCAGCTCAATCAGCTCAACCCCAAGTTTCCCAAGGAAACCAGACTTCAAATGCTTCACAGGCCTTGCAGGAGCTGCTTCCAAATCCCAGTCATGAGCCAGAACCCCCAGTGCCAGGCACTGCACCAACATATTCCTGCACACAATCCTTTCCCCAGGCCAGGGCTCAGGGTTTAAAAGGAGGAGTTTAAGGCACTGAGGTTGGCAAGCACCCCCTTTTCAATATGAATGTGGAGCAACTCCCTTAATGTGGGTTGGATTTGGCTGCAGCCTGCAGAGGAGCAGAGCTGGGCTCTGCTGGAGTTGGTTTTTTTCATGGGAATGGCAAGGAAATCACAGGGCTTGATGAACTTTGCCTCTTAACAGCCCTACTTGGCTTTGATCCTGCTCAGAAATCCTGTTGGCTCTGAGGAGTAAGGAGGGAGTAAAATCTGCAGGGCTTGGCCTCATTGGCAGCTGTAATTTCTTTTTTTTTTTTTTTTTTTTTTAAGAAAAAAAAAAGGATTGTACTCTTTCTGTGCAGGTAGAAAAAGTGTTTGGGTCCTCACAGGTCACCCCTGTGCCACTGTCCTGTGGTGTCACATAGGGATGAGCTGGTCCAGAGCCTGGAAAAAGCCTTTAACAAGGCAAGGGTTAAATCCTGGAGCTGCAGTGGGACCCACTAAAAAGGTTTTTTCTCCTTTTAACTCCTGCAGTACCTCCCAGGAATCAGGGAAAGGTGCAGAAAGGAGTTTGTGGCCACAGGAAGGGAGTGCACAGGGTGGGGATATTTGGGTGAGTTCAGAAGTCCTGGCTCTCCTGGCAGAATTTAGCTCATCTTTTCCCAATCCTGCTTTTCCCAGAAAAAAGGGGATTGCTGTGCTCCTATCCTGGCAGCACTGGATCCTCAGCTGGTAGGAAATTCCTGGTGGAATTCATGGATGGAGTTTATCTCTGAGAGGTTTCTCCATCCTCAGCTCCTCCTGGCCTCACCTTCTTCCCTTCTCAGTGCACTCCTGGCACTTGGGTTTGGGGTTTTGTGTTTTTCAGAATCTCTGCTGCTTAGTGTGTAACTTCATTTTAGGTGTTAGTAAATTCTCTTCACTGGGTAATTAGATAAATCAATTCCTTCCCAGCTGGAGAATCAAGGACACCCAGTACCCAAAAAACAGAAACAATGAGAGGGAAATGGGAAAAACCAAAGGATGAGACTTCATAACCTGGGGCTGTGCTTGGATAACTGACCCCAAAATATAAAAGAACCAAAACTTATAAAACTGTAAAAACTCCTGACTGTGATCCATGTTGGATTTAATTTGGGTGCAGCCCCATTCAGGCTCTTGCATTGCCCAAGGTGAATCCTTTCAATAAATTCCTATTTTATCCTTTCAATAAATTCCTATTTCATCCTTTCAATAAATTCCTATTTTATCCCTTTTACTCTGCCTGGTCTCTGTTCCAGCTCAGCCTTTCCAGGCAACAGTCTGACCCTGCAAATTTGGAAGATATCAGGAAATGTGCACCCAGACATCAGGAATCTGCTCCTTCTGCCTCCTTCACCCAGAATTCATAAGATTTGAAGGAATCAAATATATGAGGAGTCACAAGTTATTTTCCAGTTTGTAAACTTTTAAAAATAGGTGGGGAAGGTGGTTTCTGAAATGTTCTGCCCACCATGGAGCTCAATGCACATTTGTACAAAGCAGCACAACTCCAGAAGCTGTTGTGTTGTAAATAAACCCCAAAATGCCATCAAATATCAAAGTATTTGTAACTCAATTGGGAGATACAGATATTTGAGGAAAAAATTAAAATGCAGAGGCTGACAGGTGTTTTCAGGTGGGGTTGGCAAGTTTGGTGGTAAACAATGCAAATTTTCTGAAATATTTTTATTTTTGGAAGAAATTAGTAATTTTAAAGACTTCTTGAAAGTCATCTGAAGAACTGGAGAATGAGGCCATTGGGACAAGTCCAGCTGAGTGTGACCAGTTAAGGGGGACAAGAAGCCACCTCACCCAGCTGCCCTTTTTGTCACTTGTCCCCACCCAGGCACTTCCAGAATCACAGGAATTGGGGAAAACCTCTGAGATCACCAAGTCCAAACTTAAACCCAACATTGCTGTGCTCCCCAAAATCCCCCAGGTGCCATTTCTGCAGTTTTGGACATGGCAACCCCAGTGAAAGGGAAATTTTGGGATGGGTGGAACCTTTCCTGACACCTCCCTTTAGGTCCTGGAAGGTCACACTTAGGTCACATTAAAACTTTTTTTTTCTCCAGGCTGAACAATCCAAATTTTCTCAGCCTTAACATCAATGACATCCCTAAAAAGATAGATACAAACCACATCTCCATCAGATCATAGAAACATCCAGAAAAGTGGGAAAAAACCACAATTTTTCAAGCATTTCCAAAGTTTCTGTGTCAGCTTGGATGCACCTCCTGCAGACTGAAGTGTTTTACCATGGACTGTGAATATGGGATGGATTTCCCAGGGCTCATGGAGAAAAGAAAACCTGTCTAGAATTAAAAAAGAAAAGAAAAAAAAAAAAGCTCAAAATTCTGCTGATAAATGGAAAGATGAAATGATGGGAAGAGCAGGAAAAAGGTGAATAAAAAAGAAAATGCCAATTTCTGTTAAAGTGGAGGAAGAAGGAATCATCCAGGTCAAATTTGGTTAAAAATAGGTGATGGAGCAAAGTGGTAAAAAAAGCCAGTGATGGTTTGGGCTAATTGGGGTTTAATTATCACTGTGCAAATGAGACTGGCTGATGTCACCAAGCACAGGCAGCAGGTGATGAACCCACATTGGGGGGCACCACACAGGATTGCTGCTCCCAAAAAAAAAAAAAAAAAAAAAAAAAAAAAGCTGTGTCCTTGATGGACAGCTCCCTGTGTAGGGATGATCCCCCCAAAAATAGAGGAATAGAGTCAGAATGTGCCTAGGAAAAAAATGGGAATAATGCTGGGGGTACCTCGTGAGAGTGGCTAAATATGAAACTGTCAAAATAGAAAAGAGAGACAGAGAAGAGGAGCAGGTTAAAAATATCAGGGGTTCATAGCTGAGAGGTGGTGAGTAAGAGTTGAGAGACAAAATCAGAGAAATCAGCCCAGGAGCTCCAATTTGTTCTGACTCATCATCCAGCCCAGTGAAAGTGAAAGCAGAGAAATTAAAATTTAGAAATGAAAAGTTAGAAATTCAAAATTAAAAGCCACTTCTCTGCAGATGGCTGATGATTAAACCCAGCATGTCACAGCCACAAGGCAGCACGGGGTTCTAATAATAAAATAAATCCCAGCAGCAGTGGACAAGCAGTTGGATAAATCAAATTATTCCAGATTCTGTTTGGGGAAAGTTTAGCAGCACCTCCAGCATGGCTTGGAGTCTCTGGGTTGGGCTTTTCATCCTTCAAATTTGGTCTTTGCCACCTCTGAGGCTGCTCTGTGACCCCAAAGTGATGGCACTTGGTGACAAGTGCCAAAATCACAGATTAAATAGAGGTGAGCCTGAAAATAAAGATAATTTTCTTCCCCCCACACTCAATACATGCACATTCATTGACTACTAGAGGTAATACACACTATTACTAAAGAATAATAATAAATAATAAATAATAAAATTATGATTTTTATAAAATTTTATGAACTTTATAAATGTGTACAATTTATAAAATTATATTTTATTATTTTAGAAATAATTTTAAAAATTAAAATCCATTTCCCAGATGAGCACCTGCTGTCCTGTGCTCCTCTGGTCTGTACCCCCCAGACAAATCCAATCTCAGCTTCTGTGAAATTCCTGTGGATCAAACCATCCCCCAAAAAGTGCAATAAAACTCCTCCACAAAATATCACCAACTAGGAAATCAACAAAAATAAAGCAATTTTATTTATTTATTTATTTATTTATTTATTTATTTATTTATTTATGTTAAGAATTTTTCTACTTGGCAAGATTTGGGTGGGAAAATGCAACAATTACATGTTAATGTAATATATTAGCTATATAATTTTGGGGAAAAAATGAATTTACTCATTGTTATTGCAGTACAATCCCAACCACCATGATTGCCTTGCTCTGTTGGAGATTTTTTCCATCCACTCTTGGGAGTCTGATGAGTTTTTAAAATTTTGTCTCAGGTTTTTTCAAGAAGAAAATGCAGAATGGGAGGAATGATCCATAACTGGGGGAAAAGGGTATTTTTCAGAGGTTTTAGGGCAGTGACCACCCCTGTGGGCTTGCAGAGGAAATGGGGATTCCCACTGGAGATCCCAGAGAAATCCCATTTGCAGACTTTAACAGTTTGGTGTTCTGCACCACTTAATCAGTGTTTTGTCTGGAATCTCTTCACTCAGAGCCAGGATTAAAAAACAAACCAAGGAGATGAATTTTCTTGTGTTTGGGCTTGGTTGTTTACTAAAATTTATCAAAAAAAGAACAGAGAATTCTGCAACACTTCTAGCTAAAAGTGAGCAAAATGGAGATGAATCCAGCTGCTGCAAGGTCTCTAAAAACTAAACAGTCCAATAGAGAATTAACACCTATATTATTTATACTTTTAACCCAATAACTAAGCTCATGTGACCCTCAGTGTGACACTGATTGTCCAACCAGAAACTACTGAAATCATGAAGAAGGAGGAGGATGAACACCAAAAAGAGACACCACCCAAAATCCTCCATCCTGTCCCATACCTATTACTATATCATAAAAACCTCAATTTCCAAACCCTTCACCATGTGAAATCACACACTTCTATTTAAGTACACAGCCATGATTTTAACTCCATCACTCAAATTTGGAAGCTCCTCCAAGCCTCATGTCCACAGCAGTGTTCTGCAGGGGGTCAGTGCCAGAAAGCACAGAAATCTTAAAACCCCCAGGATTTTGGGATCCAGCAGTAGAGCTGGGCAAACCAGGAGGAAAAACCCAGGGGAGGAGCTGTGTGGGCTCCATGGATGCTCTGTGCCATTGCACCTCAGAGCAGCTCCCCATGGACCTGTTCCCCAGGGGTGGAACCCAGGCAGTGACAGGTTCCTCATGTCCTGAGCCCCAGGTGTCCCCACAGCACCCAGTGCAACCTTTGGGTCAACCATAATTGACCAGAGTGGTCAATTCCCTTAATTCCAAATGGATTAATTCGGAATTAAGGGAATTGGAATTAATTCCAAAGTGATTAATTGCCTTTATTGCTGTCCCAAATTAAGGGTTCTCCTTGGGGGTGGTCTCATGGGACATCACACACACACAGCAGCAATGGGTCCCTTTCTGTCCTGGAATGAGAATTTTTCTCACTTTGTCCCAAGGTTGATTTTTTATTTTGCTGTTTGTTCTAATTGTAGAATCCCGGGATGGGATGGGATGGGAAGGGTTGGGATGGGATGGATTGGATTGGAATGGGTTGTATTGTAATGGGTTGGATTGGGATGGGATGGGTTGGATTGAGATGGGATGGGTTGGATTGGAATGGGATGGGTTGGATTGAGATGGGATGGGTTGGAATGGGATGGGTTGGGTTGGAATGGAATGGGAAGAGTTGGAATGGGATTGGATTGTATTGGGATGGAATGGATTGGAATGGGATGGATTGGATTGGGTTGGGTTGGAATGGGATGGGTTGAATTGGAATGGGATGGGTTGGATTGGGATGGGTTTGGTTGGATTGGGATGGGTTAGATTGGGTTGAGTTGGATTGGGATGGGTTGGAATGGGATAGGCTGGATTGGAATGGGATGGGTTGGATTTGGATGGGTTGGGTTGGATTGGGATGAGTTGGACTGGGATGGATGAACTGGATTGGGTTGGGTTGGAATGGAATAGGTTGGATTGGAATGGGATGGGTTGGATTGGGATGGGTTGGGTTTTAAAGTTCATCCAGTGCCACCCCTGCCATGGGCAGGATTATCTTCCACCATCCCAAGCTGCTCCAACCCCATCCAACCTGGCCTTGGACAATTCCAGGGATCCAAGAGCTTCTCTATGAAATCCATTCCAGCCTCTCACCACCCTCACAGGGAAGAATTCATCCCAAAATCCCATCTAAATCTCCCCTCTTTCAGCTCAAACCCATTCCCCATCATCCCATCACTGCATTACATCTCCTGTGCTTTTGCAAGGCAGATAAATGTGTAAATCAGTTTATTTATTGAAATAAATTATTGAGGGTTTTTTCCCCCTCTTTCAGCAGTGAGTTGCACTGATGAACAACGTGTGGAACATCAACAGTTTGTGGAACACCGAAGTTTAGCAACATCTCACGTGTAGGGTGGGGAGCAGCACTGAAAATTGTCAATATTTCCCGAAGTTCCAACCACAGACTCGTCCCTCCCCATCAGAGCTGCCCAAATGTGAACAGGCACTGCCATCTAGTGACCACGGAACAGCTCCCTGCTCCCGAAAATTCCTCTGCTGCCTCTCCAGGGGAATCCTGAGGAGTGTGAGAAAGGAGATGAGCACCTGGCCTCAGGTGGGAAACTTCACATTGTGTGCAGTCATCTCATTGTCCATCATTGCCTGAGCAGATGGGAAGGGATGTGAACTTCACTGAAGTGCCCCTGGAATTTTTTAGGGTTGGAGAAGCTTTCTAAGACCCTAAAATCCAAGCAGCACCACTGTGTTCACCCCTAACCCGTGTCCCCATGTGGCTTTTGAACGCTCCCAGGGATGGGAGATACAGGTATTTGAGGAAGCAGTGCATAAAAATGGAGAGACTGACAGGTGTTTTCAGGTTGGGCTGGCAAGCTTGGTCATAAACAATGCAATTTTTCCAAAATATTTTTATTTTTGGAACAAATTAGCAGTTTGGGTTAGGAGTGAACACAGTGGTGCTTGGATTTTAGGATCTTGGAAAGCTTCTCCAACCCTAAAAATTCTAGGGGCACTTTGGTGAAGTTCAATAAACTCCATCACTGCCCTGGGTAGCCCCATCCAATACCTTCTTTCAGGGAAGCATTTTCCCTGATATCCCATCTAAAACTGCCCTGAGACTGTTCCCTCTCCCCCTGTCCCTGTCACTGCAGCAGATCCCAAATTCTCCTGGCTGTTCCCTCCTGTCAGGGAATTGTGCAGAGCCAGAATTTCCCCCTGATCTCCCTTTTCTCCAGCTCCCTCAGGAATTCTCCAGCTCCTTCCCAGCTCTGTTCCCTTCCCTGGACACTCTCCAGCCCCTCAATGTCCTTCTGGTCATGATGAGCTCAAACTGACCCCAGAATTTGAGGTGTGACCACACCAGGGTTGAGTACAGGGGGAAAATAAAACCAGAACAGCTCCTGACTCACTCCAATTATCTGCCCACATTCCCAGGAAAAGCTGTCCTGTCCATGGAGAGGGTGATCTGGGGGACAGGAATTATCCATTTTTATCAGGTTCAGCTGCTCTGCTCCTCCCTGTGGCTCAAACCACACAGCTGCAAGAGTTTCGTTTATCAGAGCATTAATTCATTGATTAAATTAAGTGATTAAAGTGATTCAATTAAAGATTGCCATCTGGGAGGAGCCCACTGCTCAAAGGAGAGTAATTCCAGGGATCTGCTTCCCAGTTATTCATCCCAATTTTCCTGTCAGTTACTCCAGGATGGCCCTAAGGCTCAGCTCAGATCCCAAATTTCAGCCTCACCCTCAGTGGATGAGGAGAATGGGACTGGAATTAAAATTAATCCTGGACTATTCATGGTGAGGGTTGAAGGGAGTTGATGTCTCTGGGCTCCATCACTCTCTGAGAAGCCCAAATTTTGTTCAGTCCTGCATGGACATGGAGAAGAGGTGGATCCCCAGCTCCTCCAGGGATAATATTCCATCTCCACCTGCACACACAGAGAAAAACACACCACAGGGCTGGGTGTGAGGGGTCACAGTGTCACTGCACCCTCTGCAGAGCTCCCTGCCCAAAAAGAGCCCAAAATCTGTGTCCAGGCTGGGAAAGGTCCCGTTTGCCAGGAGATGGCACTGGCTCTCCATGGAGCTGCCCTGGAGCAGGTGCATCCCATCACATCCCAGCTCCACTTTTTTCATTTTTATTTTTATTTTTATTTTTATTTTTATTTTTTTTAAACCTTCCTGCACTGTTTCACTCCCTTGACTCAAAGCTTTGTTTCCTAAGGAGAAAAAACACCTTAAATAAATAAATAAATAAATGTATTCAGTTTGGCAAGGATTATTTGATTTAATTGCTGTTCACCTGCCCATTCCAGCTCCCAGGAGCCCACAGAAATCATGGCAGAAGTGGGAAAATGAAGGATTTTATTCTGAAATAGATGAAGAATTGTGATTTTAAGGTGGTTTTTTTTTTTAATCTTCTTTCAGTGTTTCACTCCCTTGACTCAAAGCTTTGTTTCCTAAGGAGAAAAAACACCTTAAATGAATAACTAAATAAATGTATTCAGCTTGGCAAGGATTATTTGATTTAATTGCTGTTTATCTCTACACTGGGGATGTTCACCTGCCCATTCCAGCTCCCAGGAGCCCACAGAAATAATGCCAAAAGTGGGAAAACTGAAGGGTTTTATTCTGAAATTGTGATTTTAAGGTGATTTGAAGCTCCCTGTGCTCCAGATACAGTTTTGGAATATCCTGGAATTCATAGCTATTCCTATGACCAGGCAGAGTGGATTCTTCACTTGCAAATGTATGGAAAAATCACTTTTTACTTTTTTATTTTATCTTCTTGCAGCATTTCACTCCCTTGACTCAAAGCCTTGTTTCTTAAGGAGAAAAATAGATAGATAGATAGATAGATAGATAGATAGATAGATAGATAGATAGATAGATAGATAGATAGATAGATAGATAGATAGATAGATAGATAAACTTACTAACTAACTAAATAAATAAATGTATTCAGCTTGGCAAGGATTATTTGATTTAATTGATGTTCACCTGCCCATTCGAGCTCCCAGGAACCCACAGAAATCATGGCAGAAGTGGGAAAATGAAGGATTTTATTCTGAAATTGTGATTTTTAAGGAGATTTAGAGCTCCCTGTGCTCTAGATCTGGTTTTGGAATATCCTGGAATTCACAGCTCTTCCTACAGCCAGGCAGGGTGGATTCCTCATTTGTAAATGTATGGAAAAATCACTTTGTTTTTTTGTTTTTTGTTTTTTTTTAAATCTTCTTGCAACATTTCACTCCCTCGACTCAAAGCTTTGTTTCTTAAGGAGAATAAATAAATAAATAAATAAATAGATGAATAAATAAACTAAATAAATAAATACATAAATAAATGTATTCACTTGGCAAGAGTTATTTGATTTAATTGCTGTTCACCTGCCCATTCCAGCTGCCAGGACCCCACAGAAATAATGCCAAAAGTGGGAAAACTGAAGGGTTTTATTCTGAAATTGTGATTTTCAGGAGATTTGGAGCTCCCTGTGCTCTAGATAAGGTTTTAGTATATCCTGGATTTCACAGCTCTTCCTACAGCCAGGCAGAGTGGATTCTTCAATTGTAAATATATGGAAAAACCACTTTTTCATTTTTTTTAATTTTATCTTTTTGCAGCATTTCACTCCCTTGACTCAAAGCTTTTTTTCCTAAGGAGAAAAATAAATAAATAAATAAATAAATAAATAGATAAATAAATCAACTAACTAGCTAACTAAATAAATAAATGTATTCAACTTGGCAAGGATTATTTGATTTAATTGCTGTTCACCTGCCCATTCCAGCTCCCAGGAATCCACAGAAATCATTGCACAAATGGAAAAACTGAGGAATTTTATTTTGAAATTGTGATTTTCAGGAGATTTGGAGCTCCCTGTGTCCAACAGATGGGGCCATTTGCACACCCAACACCTGAGATCCCTCTGAGCAACCTCTCCCAGTGCCCACAGCAAGGTGGCTCCAGAGCCCCTGGGATGAAATTCCCAATTCCCATGGGATGTGCTGAGGAAAAGCTGCCGGGGGGAAGATCAATGGAAAAGGTCTTGGAACAAAATCCTGCTCTTCTACCTCTTTCCCATGATAAAACCTGCCAGTAAAATCTGGAGAAACTCCTCCAGGGTAGATTTGAGCAGCAGTGGGAGAACAGCAAAGATTTTCCCTTTTCCACACCAGCACCATCACCCCTGAAATTTCCACTTGTAGGGATGCAGGATTTCTCTCTGAGCCAGGGAACTTTGAGGATTCACCAGGGAATCACAGCATTCCCAGAATGGGGGTGAGGGACCAGCAAAGAATCCACCAAAAAGGCAGAAAGAAACATTTTGGAAAAGCAGAGAAAATGAAGACTTGTTGCAGAGGTAAATAAGAGCTCCTCTTTTATTCCATTTTCATCCCTTGTGTGTAAAGACTTGAACTTGTAAAAAACAAAATAAAAACATTCAATTTTTTTTAATTTTTTTTTTATAGCAAGAGTTTTCCTGCTGATTAATAATCCTTAAATATTATTCAGTTGGCAAGTGGCAGAGAGCAGTGCTGGGGCTTGTCTGGCCACAGGTTCCATTCTGGATTAAATCCAGGACTGTTGAATTCTCACTCCTGACCTGTGGGAAGGACAGAAAGGCCCCAAACCAAAGTGAAAAACCCCAAATATCAAAGGAAAGCTCAGCAAGGTGCTGAGGACAAGGTTGAGTCACCCAGCCACAACCCAGCAGCACAGGTAGGTGCTGGTGCTGGGGTTTTACAAGGCTGTGCCAGTCACACCTGGAATCACAGAATATCCTGAGCCAGCAGGATTCCATGGGGATCATTGAGAGCAAATCCTGGTCCTGCACAGGATAAGCCCAAAAATCACACACTGTGATTTTTTTTATTCATTTGATTTCTTTGAATTTTCTTTATTACTTTATTATATATATAATATATAATATATATTTTATATTATATATTATATATATAATATATAATATATAATATATAATATATAATATATTACATTTTATATATTATATATTATATATTATATATTTTTATATGTATTTAATATATTATATATATATATATTATGTAAAACATATATATATTTTATGTGGTCTAATTGAGGAGTTAGGGCATGGGTTGGACTTGATGATCTTGAAGGTCTCTTCCAACCTGTTCATTCTGTGACTTCTATGAATTCTGTGAATCATTTATTTATTTATTCTTTTCTTTTCTCCCACCTGAGATAAAATGCCCCACCTTTGCTCAGATTCAAGGCTGTGTTACCCCAGCTCTTCTCTCCC
This sequence comes from Erithacus rubecula, assembly GCF_903797595.1. Taxonomy (NCBI): domain Eukaryota; kingdom Metazoa; phylum Chordata; class Aves; order Passeriformes; family Muscicapidae; genus Erithacus; species Erithacus rubecula. Next base: position 1,787,092 of record NC_136689.1, on the reverse strand, counting down.
ACATCCCTCACCTTCCCCAAGCTGCTTCACCCCCAAACCCTTTTCCCAAAATTTTGGCTCCTCCTATTGCTCCAGGCCAAGATTCTCAATATCAAGGGCCACCTTCATCACCCAAATCCTCACTCACCCCCTGAGCTGCTGCTGGAGATTGTTCCCAGCTTTTTCCTTGGCCCAGGATTTGCTGCAGTTTGCAGGAGCTGCTGGAAGTCTCAGTGAGGCTTTGCCTCAAGACAGGACCTGAAGGAAGGATGGACAAGGTCCAGCCTGTGCTGGAAGTGCCAACAAACCTTGCACATACTTTGGAGGATTTAAAGTAAGTTTTAAATTAGATGGGATTTTTATTTTTATTGTTTTTCATCTGCCCAGCAGCCCAGGCCAGCTCTTGGGAGCTGCAGGATCCTTCTTGGGTTTGGAATTTGGCCCTGTGGAGGAGCCCAGGGCACAGGGAGCACCTTTGCTCCAGGTGGGAGCACACAGAGCTGGGCACAGCCAGGGCAGCCCCTCCTGCCACCCCCGAGGTGCTCAGAGCCCTGAGCAGGATGGGCTGGGACTGGAATCAGGGCTAACTGCAGAATTATGGAATGTGCTGAGTGGGGAGGGACCCACAAGGATCCAATCCTGCACAGGCACCCCAAATCCCAGCCTGAGCATCCCTGGAGCTCTGTGGGGCTCCCTGGGGAGCCTGAGAAGTGACTCCTTCATCCTGTGGGGGAAGATTCCCACCCCAAACCTCTCCTTGTACAGCTCAGCCCTCCCTGAGTCCTGTCACAGCCACAGGGAGAAGAGATGGGTCCCTGCTCCTCCCCTTCCCCTCAGGAGGAGCTGCAGAATTCCTGATTTTGGGGATGTGTCTGAGACTCTTTTGGCTGGAGGTGGGATGCAGGAAGGATGTGGAAATGCAGGAAAGAGGAAACCTGGGCTGGTAAAAGGTTCAGGAGGTGATTAAGAAAGGCTTGTGCAAGGTGATGATTTTTATTTTTGTCTTTTCCACCCTCACAGCTGTTTGCCTGCTCAGGCTCACACCAACAAGCTGTGAAGGAGCACAAATGTCTCAGCAGATCCCCTCCAAAAAAAGATGTATTTTGGGTGTCCTGTGCCTTGCCCATTCTCCTCCACACCAGGCCCACGGTGCAGAGGTGCCTGAGCAGCAGCTGAGTGGCCAAGGAGCCTCTCTGCAGGAGATTTGTGTCCCTTCCATCACTTCTTTCTTGCCTTTGTGTCCCTTCCATCACTTCTTTCTTGCTTTTTCGTCCCTTCCATCACTTGTTTCCAGCTGAACCCAGCATTTTGCTATCTCAGAATGACAAAGCTGCCCCTCCTGCACCCCCTGTGCTCCCCAAAGCCTGGTTTTAAATCAGGGTTTGGTGGCAGGGGATGCTCCAGTGCCCTGTGCCTGCCCTGTGGGAGTGCTGACAATGATTTACAGGTCAGCAGGGTTTGCATGCCCAACACAGCCCCAAAATGCACCTGCAGCTCACAGCCTGCACTGGGATGGATTCTGCTCCTCATCCAGGGGAGCAGAGCACAGATTCCCTCGTGCTCATTGTGGGAACAGCCAAAATAAGAGAGAGGAGGGGAGGGAGGGAGTGGTGTGATGGCTGCCCCCCTAGTCTATCCTCCCTAGATATAGTCTATTCCTTGATCCAGGTGTGCACAAGGTTCAGGCAGCCACAAAAAGTTTGGAAAAAATGTTCCCAAGCCAACCAGACTGTGATCCTGCCCATGGCCCAGTGATGTGATGTGACTTTTTAAAAAAAAAAATTGAGTGCTCAGCAGCTCCAGAGCATTCAGCAGAACATTTTCCTGCTATCAACCCCAGAAATGGATTTTTAAAAAGCCACAAGATGAAGGAGAGTAGCAGTAACATGGAGATAAACTGGAAATTAGTGATCAGGTGTCTCCTAAACCTCCTGGGGAAGGAAAGATGAAAATGCAGAACCACACTTGGTCTGGTCTGTGGCTCCTTCCAAACTCAAATTCTGCTTCTTGTTGCACATCCAAGCTGAGGTCACCAGGCAAAGATGTGTGAGTTATCCATTCACTTGTGGGGCTCTGGGAGCCAGAAACCTCCCAGGACAGGGCTTTGCTGAACCCAGGGGAGATTTCCATGCATTTGGGTCACTCCATGTGCCTCAGGGGGCTCCAGACCAGGAGAAAAGCAGCCCAAGGTCATTGGAAGGATTTCCCACGTGTTTGGTGATGAGATCAGAACCCCACAAATCATAAAATGATCACAAAAACCATGCACTTGTGAGATTTCCTCTCACATGGAGCCCCCAAATCTCAAACCAGCTGCCTCAGTGCAGATGTTGGATGTTGCCTGAGGCACTGTGGGGCATTGAGAACATCCACATGTGCCTGAGCTGCAGGACATCAAACCTGTGGGATGTTCTGCATCCAGGTGGGAAGGCAGCTGGAGGCTGTGGGGCAGCCCAAGGAGGATTTTGGGTGGCTGGAGGTCCCTGTGGTTGAACCCCAGGTGCAGACACCAAATTTAGATGTTCCAGAGTGCATCCACACCCCATTTCTCCAAGGTTTGGAGGTTAAACCAAAGGATTCCTGTGGCCAGCAGGGCTTTAAGGGAGTGGTGAACAAGAAGAAAAAAGCCAAACTGGAGAATTTGGGGACCTGGGGGTGCTTTTCCACCCTCTGCATCCTTTTCCTGGGCATGAACTCTGGCACCAAGAGTCTCCTAAACAGTCATGAGTAGCCCTGGGCTGCTGCCAGATTTTCCTTTGGCCATAGACCTGAGAGCCCCAGAGCTCAGGTTTTATTGGGAAGTGATAAAATAAAACCATTTTGCTGCAGGAACATTCAGCAGGGGGAATCCCCAAGGATCAATGTCAAGAGTTTTACCCAAGCTCTATTTGCAGGTCAAGAGCAATGGCTTCATAAAGAACTGGGAATTGAAACCCTGGAGTTTTTATTTAGTTGGAAATTAGTGTGGTAAATAATTTAGACCTGCTGGAGAGAGAACCTGGCTGGGGACAGAATTTCTAGTTGCTTTTATTGGTTTGCAATAATCTGTTTTTGGTATTTTGTGGAGATTATCAGCCTCTCTCTTTCCTGAGAGAAGGAATTTCAGTTTATATTTTAGGATAGTGCAAAAGGAGACAAAAACAAAAAGGTTTTAAAAGAGTGAAGTGGAGAAACTGGAGACTGGCTCCAAGAAGCAGCAGAGTGACCTGCAGGGAGGAATGATACAGAAATGACTGATGGATTGCTGAAATATGTATTTTCTGTACCTTAAAAATGCCATCTGCAGAACATGAGTTAGGATTTGAACTGAAACTGAATTTCATGGGTGAGGACCCTTGGGAAAGAGAAAAGTGGCTTCAAATAGATGTGGCTGGTCAGAGTGGAGAAAGTTGCTGTGATTTTCACCTGCTGCCCCATCCCTGGAAGTGTCCAAGGCCAGGATGGAGCACCTGGGATAGTGGAAGGTCCCTTGGCAGGGAGCTGGGACAGGATGATCTGCAGGACTTCTTCTGGGATTTTGTGCCAGGCATGGATGTGCCTTTAAGGTGCTCCTTAGACAGGTTTTTTCCTGGATTCTCAGTTAAAAAAAAAAAAAAAAAAAAAAAATCATCCTGGTAGCAAAGGCTTGAAATGAAAGCAATCAGAGCTTCCAGGGGGATGAGATCCCAGAGGCTGGAGGGTTTGTTGGTATTGGATGGAGAGGAGCTGGGCTAAAACAGAGGGGCCAAACAGGCAGGTGTGAACTGTGTGAATTTTAAACAGGTTCATGATTTTGTGCTGGGGAGGTTTTTCTGTGTGTTGCTTTGCAGAAAGAGGAGATATTCTGTCTCTGCTCCTTGGGGTAAAATTGTTACTCCACCATTTGCCTTGGTGATTTTAGTGAGTTTTCTGGGTGTCCTGGTTGGTGATTTCTGGGTGACCCCTCCAGCCCTGAGCCTGTCCCTGCTGCTGCCAGCCAGGCTGCAGACAGCTGCCACTAATGTTTAACTGCAGCCTGTGTCACTGCATTCAGAGCCTGCTCTCCCTCCCCTCTGGACAAGTTTATTCCCAGTGGATGCAGTGACCCCATCACCTCTCAGTGTCCCCTACTGCAAACAAGGCTCTCTGTCCCCAGTGCCCTTCACAGGAACTTTCTGAGAGCTCTTTTCATCTCAGATCTCCAGCTCTGACCCCCTCCAGGGGGGCACATCCTTCCCTGGAGCAGCAGAAGGGGTTTTGTTGGGAAGAGCAGGTGGATTCCTGTGCTGGCATGAGGATGGGGTCCTGACACAGCTCAGGTTTATATTTATATTTATATTATTTATTATTATTTATTTAATTTATATTTATTGAAATATTAAGATTCAGATTTATTGACCCTGAGCAGAGGAAAAACCATCCCTGTCATCCTTTGATGTTGGATTTGCTTCATTATCTTTCACTTGCAAGGTTGGATATTTCAATCAGGGCAGTGAAATGATGATTGATGACTGTGATATGATGACTATGATGATGGTTTTATGTTTTATTATTATCTATATTTGTAGCTATTAGTATGAGTGTTATGGTTATGTATTTTATTATAGACTATTCTCATTGTTGGTGTGATTATGATTGGTGGTTATTGATGATGATGGTGCATTATTATATGTATATTTATATTTATATTTATATTTGTATTCATATTCATATTCATATTTATATTTATATTTATATTTATATTTATATTTATATTTATATTTATATTTATATTTATATTTATATTGAAACATATTATATATATATTTATTTTTTATTTAGTATTTAATATTATATATTTTATATTTATATATATTTTTTTTTAATGTTTTATTTTTATTATTATCCTCTGCAGTACCTGTGCTGTGGGCACTGTCCCATAATCTCCTTCAGGAATTCAGAACCCTCTGGCACAAGGGCACATGGAGGAGCTCCTGCCTGGACCCAGGGCAAAAGTCTGACTGTTTTCACCTCACTCTGTAATTCCCTGTGCCATTCCCCTTGATTCCAGAACCTCCAGCACATTTTCCCCAATGGCCACCACCTCTCCCCATCATCCTGTGTAACATCGCTGCCTAACAACAGCAAAATCAGCTTTAATGACAAAATCTAATTAATGACAAAAGAATGCACTTGAAAGGCTCCTCATCCCTGGAAGGCTGGAAGTGCCAAGTGTCCTCTGGGGAGGAACAAACACTCCAAGTGTTTGCAGACCCTTCTCCTCTTGCCTCTTTCCTCCTGGGATGATGACAAAAACTCCAGGCTGCTGTTCCTGGAGGGGACTTGAAGTGTGTTGACCTTGCTGAGTCACACGAGTCTCAAGGTGACTCTGTGTCTGGTCTGTCAGCCCTGAGTGGATCAATTTCTCTTTTTTTCCCCCTCTTGGGTGTTGTTTCCTGGTGTTGGGCTGTGTGTTTTAGGAGATAGGAAAAATGGGGATATCCTGCTGAGAGTGATGGGAATGGACCAAGGGAGATATCAAGGGAGATGAGATATCAAGGGAGATATCAAGGGAGTTATAAAAGGAGTTATGTGTTCCCAGGGTACTGGGGCTGCTGTTTCCTCCTGTAATTCCCTGTGGGAAGGGACAGGGCTCTGGAAGTGACCAGCTCAAGGGAGTTGGATGCTTTATTTTGATTATGTGTGGAATCAAACTTCTGTCAAATTTAGATGAGTCATAGAATCGTGGATTATCCTGGGCTGGAAGAGATCCACCAGGATCATCCAGTGCAGCTCCTGGCCCTGCACAGACCCCCCAAAAATCCCAGCCTGTCCCTGGGAGTGGTGTCCAAACACTCCTGGGGCTCTGGCAGCCTCAGGAATGTGCCCAGCACCCTCTGGGGACAGAACCTTTCCCTGAAATCCAACCCAAACCTCCCCTGGCACAGCTCCAGCCCTTCCCTGGGTCCTGCCACTGTCACTGAGAGAAAAACTCAGTGCCTGCCCCTCCACTTGGGGTGAAAGTGCACATTTGTCACTGTCACACAGAGGATGCAATCATGAGGTTTGATACTTTCTGAATACACTAAGGAAGAAAATTTGACCCAGAGGCTCCTTCCTTGACACAGACAAACTCTGATTTCTCATGTGGGTGAGTCCAGGGAGATGTCCCCATCAGATGTGCTGCTTGGGGACATGGTTCAGGTGGATTTGGCAGTGCTGGATGAATGGTTGGACTTGATGATCTTGACTTTCCAACCTCAACGATTCCAAGGCCCTCCAGGAATGGGAAAAGTGGTGTGTTCCCTGTGTTAGACATGTCCAAACAAGAGACAACTCCAGAGTGGTGCCAGTGGGTAAAACTTGGCCCCCTGACTCCTCCACAGCATCTCTGATGGATCTGTGCAGACAGCAAAGGGTGCAGGGTGGGATGTGAATCAGAGTCACAGGAGACACCCCTGAGACCCTGAAACCCTGAATGGTGATGGGCCTCAGCCTGACTTGCTGCTGAAAGAATTTGGAGTGAGTTTTGCCTGTGAGCTCACAAGCACTTGTGTGAAATTCCACCTGCTCTAGTGGAAGGTGTCCTGCCCATGGGCAGGTCCCTTCCAACCCAAACTATTCTGTGATTCTGTGGTCATCAGCTCATTTAACTGTTGGGAAATCATGTGGGGTGTAAATAATAATTTCATGTGTGTGTTTCTGCCCTACACACATTTCTGCCTGTGCATGAATATACACACACAGAAATGGATTTGTGGCTGGTTTTTGCTCCTAGCCCAGCATTTCCCTCTCCCCCTTGTGCCAGTGTGAAATCCTTGCCCTGCTCAGCCTGTCACATGAACTGCAGGCCAGGGGCATTATCTGCCTGCCTTTCCTGAACAATGCAAGTAGATGATTAACCATTAAAGCAACACACTTTGCTGAGCCATTAACCAGGGAGGAAAGCCTGTGCTTGGCTGAACAATGAGTTCCATACAGAAACCAGCCCAGCCTGTCCATCCTGGAAGTGCCTCTCTGACAGACCTGGCTGCATTTTGCCTTGGAATGGCTCAGTTTGGGCTCTCATGCAGCCAAACCCGTGCTGGGGAAGGTGCTCCCCACCTTTCCACCTGACCTTGGAAGCTGATCTTGCCCAAATCCACACTTTGGATCAAATCTCAGGAGGTTTAGGAGCTGCCAGTCATTTTCCAGCCTCCCTTTTGCAGGCTGCAGGAATGCTGGGTGGGAATTCAGGAGCTCCAGATTTACTCATCTGGAGGCATTCCAAACACATCAGACAGAATTAATCATTTCTCTCTATCTGATCATTGCTAATTGCATCTTTTTTTTTGGGAATTGTGGTGCTCCATCCCACCCTGGCTGTGTCAGATTAGTCCTCAATCAAACCATCACAGAATCACTGAAGGGCTTGGCTTGGAAAGGAACCTTAAACACCATCCAGTTCCATCACTCCTGTGCTTTAAAATCCACCAGATTCCATCTGGATGTGTGTTTTAGAGTCCTTTTTTTAGTGTTTTAAAGACCATCGAATGGGATTTAAAGACCATCTAATTCTTAAAGACCATCCAGCTCCTTGACTTTTATTTTGGGTCTGTTCACACCCAGCTGTCCAATTTTTATCCCCTGTCATTCTCCTTGGTGGATGCCACTGGAAAATCAGGGAAAAAAATTTCCTAACTCTTTGATCACAAAAAAGCCCAAAAAAACAAAAACAAAACTGGTGATGTGAAAATACAAAGGAGGGAACTCTTCTCTCTGTATACCATCAAAACTGGATGTGACACAAAAACTGGACATTGTGATGGGAAGATTCCTGGTTTTTTTTTGCCCCTGCCCAGGTTAATCCATGGACACAGCCTGGGGGGATGTTCTGCAATGTGTGCATTTGGTACATGGAATATTCCTTGGTGCACCTCAGGCTTCCCAGGAATGCTGAAACAGGAAATCCCCCAAAGGCAGAGATCCTTGGAGTTGCATTTGGCTCAGATTTCCAAAGTCCTTTACAATTAATATTAAAATAGAACACAAAATATTTCTTCTGAGGCTGGGAAGAATAGTGAAAAAATGGGTGAAAATCCTGTTTTTGTGGCACTTGGAGACCCAGTTTTGGGTTTTGAGTTTTATTTTGGATCCACGTTGGTGCTTGGTTAATTGTTGGAGTGGTCTTGAGGGTCTTTTCCATCTTTGATGACTCTGAATTGAAACTTTGAACACAATATCTGCTTGAAACACATTGAGCTTCATCTCTGCTTCCCCACACAAATATCTTTAAAAATCCCCTGTCAGATTAACCAGAGACATGGCAGAAGTTGGATTTTGGGCCTGATATTCAGTTTTTCCCCAGCTGTGAGTTACCTGTTGAGAGCTGGGATTTTTGTTCTGCTGCTTGGATGGAAACAACCCTGGGAAAGGATTTTGGGGTTGTAGCAGGCTGGGATGAGCTTTGCAACAACTTGAGCAGCAGCTGGAACTTGTAAAATTATTATTTCTGTATTTTGGCTGTGCAGGGAGGCAAAAACACTGGCAGCAGGCAGATAGAGCAGCAAGAAAAATACTCTATGAATATTTTTAATATATATCCACTATTCCAGGCTGCTCCCAGCCCGATCCAGGACACTTCCAGGGATCCAGGGGCAGCCACAGCTGCTCTGGGAATTCCATCCCAGCCCCTCCCAGCCAGGAATTCCTCCCCAAAATCCAATCTAAACCTTCTCTCTGGCACTTTGCATCCATTCCCCTCTCATCTTGTCACTCCAGGGTGTTGTTAAAAGGATTTTTTGAACTTGAGTTTTCTTTCAAAAGGCTCATTTTCCTCACAGGAGCAGGGGAATCACTCACAGGAACTTTGTTTTAACTCAGCCAGGACCTGGCACAAGCCAGGTGACAACACCCAGCTCCAGACACTCTGGCAGGGGACCAGACAGATGACAACCCTCAGGACAATGACATTTCAGTTCCAGCAGGAAATCATGAGCCCAGTTTCAAAGAAAGCAAAACACTGTAAAATAAAAAAAAAAATAAAAACTTTTATTAGGAAAAAAAAAAAAAAAAAAAAAAAAAAAGTGAAATAACACGACCAGCATCACCCTAAAAATAAAAGCAAAGAGATTTTTCAGCAGGGTTGGAAAATCCCCCCCCAAACACACATTTTTCAATGGGTGGGCTCAATGTTGTGGCTACAAAAATATTTCTGCTCAGTTTGTTTCTGGCTCTTCTGCAGCTGAAGGGTTGCCAGATCTCTTGGCTGGATCCTTTTGGCATTCTGAAAGATGGGATTGCTCATCCCAAAAAGGTTTGGATGGTGGACTCAGGGAAAAAACTGGGATTTTTTTTTTTTTTTTTTTCAGGCAAAAAGGTCATATTTTGAAATATCCAAGGAAATCTGTTGATGTTTTGGACTTGCCTCGAGGATAATTTTGGTTTTTTTCTCCATAGAAATTTTCTGCCTGGTTTTTTGTGCCACCCACAGAATTTCAGCGTGGATTTTTTTTTGGGGGGGGGGATATTTTTTCTTCCCTGCTAATCTTCATTCCCAGATAATTCAAAAAAAAAAATAAAAAAATAAAAACCAAACAATCAAACAAAACCAAACGACCAAATGCACCAATTAAGCCAAAAAAAAAAAAAAAAAAAAAAAAAAAAAAAAGAAAAAATAAGGGAAAAAAAAAGGGAAATAAAATGAAAATAAAAATAAAATATAAAAAGAAAAAGAAAAGCAAAAGGAAAACAAGGAGAAAAAATGGGGAAAAAAAGGAAAAAAAAGGAAAAAAAAGAAAAAAGGAGAGAGAAAGCACTGCCCACACCTGCACCTCATCCACTCTTTTTATGATTTTTTGTTCTTTGCTGTGTTAAAAACTGATCAAACATCCCCTGTCCTTTCCAGTAGAGCCAATGGAAGGAGAATGTTTCAGCTGGAATTATTTTATCAGAGCAGTAATCAATTAGAGGAATCAAAAAACAAAAAAAAACCCCAAAAAACCATGGTGGAATACAGCACCCAGAGATAACAGAGATGGTTGGAAACTGTTACAAAACTTCCCCCAGAAATTAATTTGTAGAGATTTGAAGAGGTTTCTGTTACCTGTCACCAAGGTGACAGCAGTGACCACAGCCAGGGACAGTTAAACTCCAAAAAAACAATGTGAACTCCCCACTTTTTACTCTTTATTCCCATTTTTCTCCCATTATCTCACCTCTCCTTTCCCCCTCTCATGCTGTTCCTTGGTTTAATGTCTGTCCAAGGTCAAAGAGCCTTGGCTGGGGCACTCCCTGGTCACTGCTGGACAGAGGTGAGTGACCTCAGGGACAGGGGACAGGTCACAGGGCACTGGGGAGGCAAACAAGAGGAGCAGAGCTGATGGATCTGGGAGGGCATTGGGGTATTTACCCTCCCATTAACCCCACAATCTCCTTTTCTTGATTTCTCCAGCCCAGCAGTGTCAGAGCTCAGGGATATTTCAGGGCTGGCTCTGAAAAAGGATTAATCAGCTCAGAGGAGCTCACACAGGGGCTGCTCCCTGCCTGTGCTCCAGCCCAGGTCTGTCTCTTCCACCTGATTTTCACAAGGAAATGACAATTTTCAAATTGTCCTGACAATCCCTGAGTTAATCCAACAGAAGGTGGGAAGTGTCTCTGCTTCCTTGGCACTGCTCCTTCACAACTAAAAAAATCCCTCCTGCAGCTCTGCCTCACAGAATTCCTGCATTCCTGACATGTCCAGTTGTCATAAAGATAAAACAGATTTTGCAGTGGGATTAATTGCATTAAAAATCCTTCTGGTCCAGATTATAAAGTCCATCATTCTCCATGAAATTACCAGTGGAAAGGTGATTTCCATGTGAGGAATTCCTGGGATTGCTCAGAGGGGCTGTACTGATGCCATGGATGTAGTGAACAACTCAGGAAGGATGTGCATGGGAGCAGGAGGCAAAATAATTCTCTTCTTAGGTACTTTAAAAAATAATTTGCTAGCTCTTGGAAACACCAGTGAAAAGAAAGTGACCTCAAGGTTGCTTCATGCAAAAAGGTGAATAATTGGTGTTTCCCTCTGTTTTACTTGGAAGCAACAGCTTCCTAAATTGGAGGGAAAGAAAAAAAAAATCTAAAAATCACCCCTTTTGTCTTCTAGCATGAGATGCTTTCAAAGTATTTTATTGTGTGTCCTGTAATCAGTGGAGGGAGGGGATCTCTGAGGGGAATTTAGGGAAATCTCCTCCTTGTTGAGATTTGAGGGGCTCTGCTGATTTTGACCACCTCGGTGCCCTGGCTGATTTTTTCCCACAAGATTGTCCCATTTGGGGTAAAATTACAGAGGAGGAAGAGGAAATGGGGCACAACTCTGCAACTGGCCCCTTGTCTTTTCTTCACTTAGGAAAGTAGGAAGGGGCAGGAGGGGAAGCAGGGATGTTCTCAGAATTCCAGCTGAAAGGAAAAGGTGTGTTTGGATCACATTTTTACCCCTCAGAATTACTGACCCAGGGAAGGGATGGAGGTATAGCAACACCAGTGGCTGGAGATCAAGGTGATTCCTGATGGAAAAGAAGCAGGAATGTGGCTTCCAGGGAAGGGAGGAAACAGCCTGAAGTCCACAGGATGGTGAAAAAAGAGTGGAATTGCAGGAGGGGAGGGTTGCATGGTGTGATCCCAGTGGAACAAACCCTGTCCCGTGGGCAGGCAGCACTCCCAGCTCCTGGCTGTCATTTCAGCCTCTGTCCAGAGGGCACAGAAATGCCAGGCCCACTTCTAATTCAGGAATCCGAGGAAGGGAAATGTGAGTGGCTCCTCTGGGAGGTGATCTGCTGGGAGGAAACACCAGCAAAGGCTTCTCAGCTGTCCCAGCCCAGCCCCAGCCCTCTCTGCCTTGCTTGGGTTACTCCAACCTGGAGTCACTGCCAAGTATCTGGTGGGGAATCCATGCAGGACTGGCAGTGAGGGATGAGGGAGATGAGCTCATGGGTATTTTCCTTCCCTCTCACCCTCCTGTGAGTCCACTGAGCTGGAGTAGCTGCCCTGGAGAGGTTGGGTTTGTGCAGAGAGATATTCATGGGCAAAATCCTGAGCTCTGCAAAGGGATGGAGTGTTTTAGCTGGTGGTGCAGTGCAGAGAAAAACACCTGGAGCAAAGCTTTAGGGAGAGATGAGAGGTCCTGAGCAGATGATGTGCTGGGATTTCTGCAAAAAATGTGGATGGGAGTGAGGGCTCCTCTGGGATGGGGAAGCCTCAGGCAGGTTCCTGCTCCAGAGTGAGTCACGGAGCAGGAAAAGTTGAAATCACCCTGCAGATCCCCCTGGGGTGGACACAGCAGGGCTGGCTGAGATCCTGGCACCTGAGCTGCCATGGGACAGTGTCCCCTCAGGACAGGGACACAGAGTTTGTGCTGGTGCCAGACCAGTGGTGACAATTTTGGGGATCCTTGTCCAGCATTATCCTTTCACCTGGCATCTTATGATCCCAGACAAAACAATTACAACCCTTTGGAATTGCCACTTACACCGCCAAACTCCTTGTGCGCTTGGCTGCGTCCCTTTATCCCGGACAGAGAAATTCCCATTTCCAGAGCCGATGTGGCACTGCCCTCTGCTGTCGGTGGCCGCGGGGACACCGCCCAAGCCACCGCTCGAGTACAAACACCGGGTTTGTGTCACCCGAGGGACTCCTGAAAGCCACGAAGCTGTGCCAGGAAGATGCTGCGTCCATGGTGCCCAGGCACAAAGCAGCAAAGCCCTGCAGGAGCCAGTGCCCGCTCGGGCTTCCCTTTTTCCCTGGCTGCAAGCAGAAGTTGGGACTATTTTTGGTGCTGCAGCAGTTTGGAAAGAGTCACACACGGCCAGGGCATCACCCCGGACCGGGCACCTCGCTGCGGGCAGAGAAAATGAGTAAGAGCAAGGGTCCCACTGCCTTTCCATGAGCCACAGCTCTGCCCCGGGGCTGCCCGGAGGAACTGGAGTTTCCTGCCTCGTGCTGGGATCACCAGCTCCTCGGGATGTGCGTGGAAATGACTCCTAAGCTGCTTTTTCCACCAGAGAAACTTTGCTCAGGCGAAGCCTCCCAGTGATAACATTGCTTGTCCTGCCCTGCACCCACAGCCCTTGGCCAAGCTCGGGTGGCAGGATAAGGACACTCAGCATGACCCTGGCACTGGTCCCATCTCCCAAATTCTCCTCGAGGAAAGGCTTTAATGCCTTATTTAATATTTAATATTTAATATTGCTCTGGCCTCTGCCGGGCTGTGATGGCCCGTGGAGCTTCTGACCCCACAGGGGGCTGACTTGGTGCCACTTCACCCCAACAACTGGGAGAAGGAAATGGAGATATTCCCAGATAATGGTGAATCGTGGATTTGAGGAAGCTGGAATGGATGTGACACCCACCTCAAGCAAGTTTCAGCCCCCTACCCCATGGGGTGCTCCCAAGTGGGTGGATGTGGGAGGTTTTGAACAGTCATTTTCCACAAGGCTACTTTTGTTTTGGCAAAAATGTGGACAGGAACAAGGCTGAGATGTTTTAAACATTACAAAATAATAATAAAAAAAAATCTTTCCCCTCCTCACCCCCAAAATAAGCAGAATCCACAGTTCACACAATACTGAGAAGGCTGGAAATGCCCAAGGGCACGGTCAGAGTGAGAATAAATTCACCGAGCTCTCAGTGTCACTCCAGGAGCTCTTCCAGGACAAAAACGCTCAATCCCATTAACTCTCCCCCTGTGTGGCTCCTGAAATGGTTTGTCCACAGATTCTGGGGGTCAGAAACACCGACGACCCCAAAAGGTTCTTGCATGCACTCAAATGTCACCTGCAGGGCACAGCTCTGAGGGGCTGAGCCTCAACCCCCAGGGACAGTGATTTTTGAGATGAGCCCAGGGCTGAGTGTCCCCTGCCTCTCAGCAGGGTGACACACACATGCTCAGCAGGGGAACCTTCCTGTTCTGGGGAGCTGGAATCACCTCCAGGATGACGATGACAGTGACATCGACAGACTGGAAAAACGCTGCCACTGAGCCCGGCTGAAAAGGTGACAACTGGGGCATTAACTGCTTCCCCCCCGGGCTGCTCGGTGTCCCTGCAGTGCTGTGGGTGTGCGCAGGGCTGTGCGATTCCTGTGCCCTCCCACATCCCAAATCTGCACAGCTGCCCAGATGTGGCACACCCGGCCCACCCTGCACATCCAACCCTTTCACCACTGATTCTGGCACAGCTGCCCAGATGTGGCACACCCGCCCCACCCTGCACATCCAACCCTTTCACCACTGATTCTCGCACAGCTGCCCAGATGTGGCAATCTGGCACAGCTGCCCAGATGTGGCACACCCACCCTTTGCACAACTGCCCCGACCCTTGCACGACCACCCAACCTTCGCGCACCTCATCCTCGCCCAGCTGCGCACCTCTGGAATCCTCACGCCTCGCACAGCTGACCCTGGCACACCCACCCGGGGCACCCCCACCCCTTTTCCCCGTGTCCCACCGCCCCTCCATCCGCGCTCCCCCGGCTCCGCTCCCGTTCCTCCGCGCTCCGCCCGCCCCGCCGCTCCGTCCCTCCTCCCGGGGAGTGTCCCCGTGTCCCACCCCGCCCCTCGGCCGTGTCCCTCCCCCCCGGCGGCCCCTCCCCGGCCCGCCCCGCCGCCGCTCGGGCTCTCTCCGCCGGCCGCGCTATAAGAAGCGGGGCGGGCGGCGGGGCCGCAGCGGGCGCGGCGGGGGAACGAGATGAGCAGCGCCGGCGCCGCTGCAAGATGCTGGATGGACACGTCCTGCTGGGATGGCTCTCCTCCTGCGCGCTCCTAGGGCTGCTCGCCTGCGCCCCGCGGCCCTCCGCTGCCTACTTCGGGTAGGTGCTGCCCCGCTCCTGCTCTTTCAACTTTTTGCCCGAGTTTATTTTTTTGATGCTGGAGGGGTTTTGCGCTTTTTGGGGATGCCTCGGTGGGTGCGGGCATCCTCTGACAGCCGGGCAGGGGCAGCGACAGCGCCGTGCCCGCTCCTGTCCCGCGTCCCAGCGCTCGCAGCCGGGCACCGGAATCCCTTTGGGTTTGCCAGCCGGGACCGGGCTCTGCGGGAGCCGCGGCTCGCAGTCCCCGGGAGCTGCCGGAATATTCCCCGGGAGCTGCCGGGGCTGAGCGAGCGCTTCGTTCCGCGGTTAGCGCACGGAGCGGACCTGGAGCGCACCAGCCGCGGGCTGTACCCCCGTGCCACACGGGGCAGAAAATTCCTTTTTCTCGCGATTTAAGGGCGTGTTCCGACAACAGGTGCTGGCTGGTGACGCTTTTTGCGGAGGTTTTTTTAATTTTTGGTGGGGGATCCGCGGGTGCGCATCCCCGGCGCTCACCTGTGCGCGCGGCGGGGCGCGGCCGGCAGGGGGCGCTCCCGGCCCGGCGCAGGTGGATCCCGATCCCTTCCCTTCCTTTCCCGGGATTTTATCCCTGTTCTATCCCGCTGTCCCGTCTCTGTGCCATGAGCTGGACCGGCCAGCTCAACCCGCTCCTCTTCAACCCGCGTCGCGCCGCCTCAGCCCCGTGCGGGGTTTTCCCTCCGTGCTTTATGGGCTGTTGCAGCCTCTTATCCTTAATTTTCAACCATCAGCCCCGAAATGTCAGTTTGAGAAGAGGGTGGGACACGCGCACCTGTGTAGGAGGTTTTGGTGTAAGTTTACACAGCAGCGATGATTTTAGTGGCTTTTTTTTCCTGCTCTTCTTTTTTGGGGGATGTTGTGTTGTGACCACTGGTAGGAGCCACTGAACCAGCCCTGGAGAACGTTTTAGCAGACTTGAGGTTTTCCCCCCTTCTTTCCAGTAAAACAAATCCCGGTGTTGAGGCTTGTCCATTGCTTGTGGTCTGGCAAAGTTTTCCAAACAGTGCTACTTACATCTTCTGTTTCCAACTCCAGAACCGTTTCACTTCCTGCTGCTGGGGCTGGTTTTCTAAGGAAACAGCCTGTCCTGTGTGCGCAGGTTTTTAGGAAAAGCCCTTTTCTCCCTCGGCAGTGTGTGGAGGGCTGTTCCCAGCCCTTTGGCTCGTGTGTCTGCCGAGGACCACCGGCACTGTGCAGCTGAATTGTGCCTTGGGGACTGACAGGCTTTGGAAGGAGCTTGGCTGTAACTCCTCTATTAATCCCTGCTGTGCTGGTGTCTGCTCTAGAGCAGCAGGTAGCTCGTTCCAGTTCCTTCTGGGGTTTCTCTCTTGGCTTGTAGAGGTTTTAACTTAAGCAGGGACATCCTGAGCCCAGGGCAGTGTCTGCTGTCTGTCCTGACTGCTCTGGGTTTTTCTCTCAGCCTTGGTACAGCTGCTGTTTCTGATTTGAGACTCCCTCCCTGGCAGTCAGGAGGGGAGAGGAGATGCTGCCAGATGTTCACCCAGCCAGATGTGCACTCCAA
Organism: Erithacus rubecula; assembly: GCF_903797595.1. Taxonomy (NCBI): domain Eukaryota; kingdom Metazoa; phylum Chordata; class Aves; order Passeriformes; family Muscicapidae; genus Erithacus; species Erithacus rubecula. Next base: position 1,770,807 of record NC_136689.1, on the reverse strand, counting down.
GTGCTCCAGGGCTGCTGTGGTGTGCAGAGGAGTTTGCTTATGCAAAGCATCCTTGTCTCTGGTTAAAGCCCAGCAAAGGAGCAGCATCTGCTGCTGATCCCTCTTTGTTCTTCCAAGAGCAGGGGCTGCCCTTGCTGAGCTGCTGGGGACACTGGGAATAGCCAGTGCTGAGACCCCAGGTGCTGATAATCCACACTGAGATCTGACAAGTGTGTGTGGAAGAGGTGAGCCCTCCTTGCTGTGGGCTTCTGTGTGTTGATAAAGAAAGAAATCCCACCTGGTAAAAGCTGGATGTTCCTGCAGAACTCAGTGGCTCTGCAAGTGCCCTGGGAAGGCTGGCATTGATCTTTTTTTTCTTATGCCATGTGCATGAAGGAGCTGCTTCAGGTGAGGCAGCACATCTGCTCATCCTGATAAATCTGTCCTAACAACTTGGCTGCATCAGCTGAGCTAAAACACACCCTCTAGGCATCTTCTTTTGAGTCCAGGGCATCTCCAAAGCCACCTTCTGGTGGCCTGTCTGGGTGCTGGCATCCCTGTGGAGGAGGTGGTGGGGCACAGAGTGAGGCTGTGGCTGCAGCTTGGCTGCTCCCTTCTGCAGGGGGATAGGGACAGCTGTGCATGATCCCTTCCCCCCCACCAGCCCCAATGTCTTATTTCAGGGAAAGCATTCCATGTCTCCAAATGTGTGGCCTGGTGGGGAATTAGTGCCCAGGGAGAGCAGTGTGGGGCATGGTTACAGGATAATGAGATTGTGTCAGCATGGAGTTATGTCTGTGCTGTCCCAGGGGGATGCTGGGCTGGGAACACCACGGCTGGAGGAGGCTGCTGCTTCCCTGGAAGTTTGGCTCTGGTGCTCTTGGAGGGATGCACAAGCAGCCAAGTAGGATAAACACACTCTGGAAGCTGAGTTTGGGGTGTGGGGGGTTAAAGCTGTCGGGCTCTTGCTGCTGTTTTATTCCCCATCCCCAAGCTGCCTGGCTGGGAGATGTGCTGAAGGGGATGGTCCATGAGGGAGAGACAATTTTTCCCTTTTTCTGGGATATTCTGCAGCCTGGGTGTTGCTGCCCTGTTCCCTGCAGCACCTGCAGGGATCTACTGGCAGAGCTGGGACCCTGCAGGCACCTGCTCAGGAGGGATTTGGAGGGTTTGGCTCACCCCTAACAGCTGGGAAACAGCTGGAGGAGCCTGGCAGCAGGGATGTGCTGATGCTACAGCTCCAGAACCTGGCGTGATATGAAACTTTTTAATAGGAGAAAGCATGTCTGCAAATCTGAGCACAGCCAGAGCAGCTTCTGGGAATTGTGTTGGGACTTGCACTTCTGGGCTTTGGAAGTGGCAGGTGACAATAATATTAATTAATATTAAATAATATTAAGTATTAACTATGCTGGGGTGGCAGAGGGGCTGAGGAACTTCAGTCCTGTGCTGGTGGGGAGGGAAACCAGCCCAGAGGAGCTTCTACTTTCCTGAGCTGCCTGATCTGTGGATCCATAAATCAACCCCCCCTCTCTGTTACTGGGGGTTCTGCTTTGGAGTCTGAATCAATTTTGATGCACCTCTTTAAAAAAAATTATAAATAATATAATATATATGTTTATATATATTTTATAATGTTTTGTATACATAATATATATGTATATATATGATATACATTTTATATCTAATATGTATTTAATATATATTTATATATATTATAGATATTTCTATATATTTTTATATATTTATATATTTTATATTTATATATATTTATCTCTTTGTTTATGCATTTATTAATATTTTATATACATTTTTACATATATGAGTATGTATATATATGTATTTTTATATTTATATTTATTTATGCACTTATTTGTTTTATATACTTTTTACATATATATTTTAATATATATTTATGTATATATTTTATATATATATATATAATTATTACTATTTTAATTTTTTTCTGGAAGAAGCATTTTTCCTGCAGCTTGGGCTTTGCTCTGCTTCCCCTCTGCCGAGCAGCTCTCCCCTCTCTGCAAACACTTGTCAAGACAGTAGTAATGTTACAAGTGGCTCATGCTTACATAGTGTTTATATTGACAGATTGCAATGTTCTGCATAAATGTAACTGATCTGTGCCCTGCACGCAGGCAACAGGAACCCTCAAATGCTCACGGGGGGAGAGGGAGGGAGGGGAAGCATAGCTTGCCCTAATTTACCAACATGCACTGCCCAGAGCTGCTCTGGGGGGTTTGCAGTGTGGGAAGTGAGATGTATTTTTATTCCCTCTGGCAGGTGCAGAATAGGTGCCCTGCTCTGCTGTAGGGCAGCAGCCTCGTGGCTCAGGGTGTGATTTTAAGAGAGCCTTAGGAAAAGGGCAGAATGTTGCTTGAAGGGCTTGTTGGTTTTCCTTGGAAAAGCCTGGTTTGTGTAGAATTTTTTTATTTTTTGTTTTTTCCCTCCTCTCTTGCTGTTTGGAGCTGGTGAGTTGAGTCCTGCCTGGCTTTGCTCCCAGGGTTGGCCTCTCTGTGTTTAACCCCCATCCCTTTGCCAAGGGAACCCTGTGCCCTGAAGCTGCATTTGCTTTGCAGGTGCTTGGAAGTGGCACTGGATGTCATGGGGTGCCACAGGGGTGGTGACAAAGCTGGAAACACTTGGAGCAATAACTGTGCCAGATCTGCATCTTCACCCCTGGAGAGTGGCATTTGTCCCACATCAGGCTGGGAGAGGATGGAGCAGCAGGAATTCTGACAGGAATTAATCATTTTTTTGGCTGAATTAGTGCATTGACCACCTTGCTTGACATTGTGGAGCCACTTGTGCCTCAGTTTCCCTCACCTGGGGCTGTTCTCTCTGAACTCAGGTTAATGGTGTTGCAGCCTCCATGTCCAATTATTACATTTTTCTTTTTCCACTGCTGTAAATGACACCCTAGAGGGGGAAGATGGGTTGTCAGGAGAATCTTGAGTGGATACCTGGTGATTTCCTTTAGCCTGGCTGGTGATGCAGAACCAGAGACCAGGAATCCACAGGACTCTGGTCTCCTGCTGAAAGGCCTGGTCAATCATTAACTTCATTTCTGGAAGCTGCTGACAACAATAAAAAGGAGTCCAGCCCCACAACCCCAACACGAAAAGCCCCAGAGTGTTTAATAATTAAAAACCTTGTGCTTTCTCGGGGTAATGAGAATTGCCTTGAGGCTTATTTGGTGGCAGGTAATTAAATTAGGCTGTGGGATAGGAAAAGGGGAGCAAGTTAAGTGGAAAGTCTGGAGGATTTCATGGAGAAACCTCTGTGATGCTGCTTAGTCTGAATCTCTCAGACCAGAGCAGGTTTTGTCAGGTTTTGCTGCTTTCTTCATTTTTCTCTCCTTAATTAATTGTGCTGGCAGACTTGGTGGAGTTGCCTCTTGGAGAATCAGGGAATGATTTGGGTTAGAAAAGATTTTCAAGTTCCCTGAGCAGGGAGAGCTTCCACTATCCCAGGTTGTTCCAAGCCCTGTCAAACCTGGACACTTGCAGGGATCCAGGGAAGGATTTCCTCCTAAGAGCTTCTCTAAACCTTTTCTTTCACTTCAAAACATTCCCACTTGTTTAATGACTATCTACCTGTGTAAAAACATTCTCCCCAGCTCTCCTGTAGATATTCCAGGGATGCTCCATTCAATTCTCTTCATTTAAGGACATGGTGATGTGTTATTTTTAATGAACGTTGATATTTAAACATCCTGTAAGTTTTTTTTAAATGGAAAATCTGAGTCAGAATAAACTGCTGAAGTTAAGCTGGTGGCTGGAGCAGTGAGCATCACTGGCATTTCCACAGGATGAGGCACTGATGGTCCAGAGCTGCACAGGGGGGTGGGACATGGGGATCTTGGCTCAGGAGAGCTGAGGATGGGATTTGCCTTCCCTGTATCCTGATTCACCTCTGTGCCTTGATCCCTTCTAGGAGGCAGTTAGGGAGGTTTTGGAGGTGTTAAATTGGAATATCCCCACTGGGGACCACCTGGGGTGGGAGGACTTGTGATGCCAGAAGATCCTCTCTGCTCCAGTTCGTGGAATGATGGAATCCTTCAGGGCTTGGATTCTGTGGAAGAGAAAGGGACCAGCTCTTCCCCTGGTGTTTGAGGAGAGGACTTGATGCATTAAAAATGCCTTGATCTGCTCTCTCAATTTCTGACCCTGTGGTTCCAGCTGCCTCTGGGGTGGGATGATGAAACCTCCTGTTAGACACAAACTCCCCCAGTTCCCAATTTCCAGGGGTGTGCTGGAGCAATCCAAGAACTCTTGGATGTGGTTTTACCAACCTGAAACCTGCTGAGCCTCCCCACTGGATCAGCCCCTTTTCTCTGCAGCCAAAACATCTCCCTCGTGGCTTGTGCTGTGTTCAAACAATTGATTTCCTCCACCTGAGGAGCCCTCGAGCCCAGGGTTTGTTGTTTGCACTCCTAAATGTTTTTTTGGGGGGCCACTGCTCCTCCTGCAGTATGTGGCTGCAGGCTCTGGACCAAGGATGAGTTTTCCTGACTTTTCCCAGAGCTCAGGAAACAGCTCAGGTCAAGTTGAGAGGACCCAGAAATAATTAGGATTATTATTATGGAAAGGGTTAACCCTTTAGAAGCTTTTTTTTTAATGTCAAGATGCAAATTTTTTTTTTTTCCTCTTCTCTTGTTTGTGCTTTTCCAGGTTCCCTCAGATGGTGGCTGTAAGTGCTAATGAGCCTTATCTCTCCAGATACTGTCATAAAACACACTTATGAAGTTTATCAGCTCAGCAAGCTTTACATTTTATTGTAATGTGTGTTTGCACTTCCCTAAGTGGAACAGGGAGTATTTTGACTCCATGGATAAACACAGCAGTTACAGGATTTGCTGGAGCTGATAGAAAAATCTATGCTGATTTTTTTTTTTTTTTTTTTTTTCTTTCCCCCTCAGCTCCTACCAGGAACTCTCATTTCAAATGGATCAAGCAGCTCCTCATTGTGCTCTGTAGCCTCCCAGTCTGTTATTACAAACCACTCTCTAAGGTGTGGGGAGCATTTTAATTCAGTTGCTGAAAGATTTTGAGGGAGGGGGAAATGACAGGTTAAAAAAAAAAGCAACTTTTTTTTTATTTTGTGGGGGAAGAACTTGGAGGAAAACCTCTTTTCTCTCCATCCACCACAGAACATGCAAACTCAGTGTCTGACAGTGATGCTGAGTTGGGGATGCAGCATGAACACCCAATTCCTGTTCATTCCCAGCAGGCTGGATGGGACTTGGCAGCAATTCTATGAGTAGATTAATTTAACCTGGCTGATTAAAACAGCATTAATTAGGCAGCCACATGGAGTTTGGGGCAAAACTTGCTCTGATTTCTGCATCTGCCATGCCCTGGATGGAGGAATTTCCCAATTGGAGCAAAATTTTCCTTTCTTGGAAAAACTTCTTGGAGTCTTCCACAGTGAAGCAGCAGAATTGGCCATGGGGCAGAGCAGAAAGTGGATTTTTGGGATGTGGAGCAACAGGTGATTTCCCCTAGACATGAATGAAGCATTCAAAGACTCACAGGGATATCTGAGCTCAGCTTAAAACCCTCCCTGGTGCTGGCTCAGGCAATGCTGGGAGGAATGGGCAGAAATTTAACCAGAATATTCATCTGCTGTTGAAATTTTCTGAATTTCTGGGGGTGTAACTGCACCATTTTTTTATTTTTTTATTTTTTTTGGAGATTGCAGCTGATGATTTTAGGTGAAGGTTGTTCTTTTTCCAGCTCTGTTTTAGCATCACTATCAAACACCTCAGTTTCCAGAGTATCCAAGGTGTGAAGGTGAATTTTCTGGGTGTTGGGTGGTTCTCCTCACCTGTGATTGAAGCCCATTGTGCCCTGGTGAGTCTCTTGTGTCTCCCATGGGTGCAGAGGGAGAGTGGGTGAGGGCTCATCAGACAGAGCTTTGAAAATTACTCAGATAATCAATTTCCACTCGAGTTTAACATGGAAGGGCTGCTGGATTTGGGTGTTTCTCAGCTTTTTTTACGTGCTGGGCTGGGAAGTGCCAGCTCAGTGATTTCACTTGGGGTGAGTGCCCACCTTGGCTGGATCCCTGTGTTGGCTGCATTGCTCTCCCAGGGCAATCCATGACTTAGGGGACCTTTCCCAGCTCAGGAACACAGAGTTCAGCTGCTCCCCAGTGCTGCCCATCTCCTCTGACAAGAAACCCAATCCTGCAGCCCAAACCCCTCTGGGGACAGCTCACCAGAGCTGATACTTGATTTAAAAGAACTGACTTGTTTGGCTTAATCTTGACAAAATTCTTTTCTAGCCCTAATCCTCTCCCAGTGTAAGGTGAGATGTTGAAATACCTGGCAAACTCAGAGCTCAGCTCTCTCTGCAATCAAAGGTGAGGGGGGTAAGGGGCTTTTTCAGCCCCTGCCAGGGAGAAATCTCCTGCTGGGAGCAGGCAGGCAGCTCTTTCCCAGTCTGTGGTTAACAAGTTGATCTGACAGGCCAGAGGTGAAGCAGCCACTTGAGCTGAATTACAGGGTCTGACCAAAGATCCAACATTTCCTCTGGCTCATTAGCACAGCTGTGTTGCATCCCTGGGGACTATTTCTATCTTCTGGCTTGTCCCATGTTGACTCTGGAAATCCAGAGGCTTAGCATGAGTTTGGAGAGAGGACTGGAGTGAAGAGCTGCCCTGGGGAGGGTGTGAGCTGGGCTGAGGAAGGCTTTGAGCAGTTCCTGTGGTCAGTGTTACGAGCTGTGATGTCCATACTGGTTTGTGGAGCTGAGGAAAGTGTTTCCAGCTGAGTCCTGCCTCTATGCAAGGTGCAGGAAAAGCACTGGGATGGTGCTTGCAGGGCTGTGGGACCAGGCACAATCCTGCCCTTGCAGGGTCAGCTGGACCCCTCAGCTTGCAGAGGGATCAGCAACCATGAAGAAGCAAATCTGATGTTGTGGAGATGCTTTAAAATAACTGCAGTGGCTGTGGGGATTGTTTTGTGTTTGCAGTGCATGGGCTGGGCTCAGCAGGGTGGGAGGTACCAGGGCAGGGGAAGAGCATCCTCCTCCCTCAGTGCTGCATCCCTGGGGCTGCTCCAGGCTCTTGGGAACTCTGGGAGCTGGGATGACTCACTGGGACAGACCCACCCCAGTCTGGGGCTGCACAGGCTGGGTGACCTGTCACACTGGGACTTTGGGTGTGTTTTTCCTCACAGGTGTGGGGAGTGACTCCTCTGCTCCCAGAGCCTGCAGAGAGCCAGGGTTGGGGGGAGCTGCTCCCAAGGATGCTGTGCTGAGCTGGGCACATCTGGGACAGGTCAGCTGCCCCTCCCTGCCTGTGTGGGGCTATTTGTGAGGCTCCTTTTGACTCTGGTGGCTCTAAAGCTGGTGTGTGACCTGTCTGGGTGTGTTGTTTTACCATTGTGGGTGCTCAGGATCTGCATGGCTTGGGGTGCTTCAGCTGTGCCACTGGACTGTTCTCACAGTGAGCTGAGTCAGGGATTTGGTGCACATCCTTTGGCTCTTCTCAGACCCCCAAGAGGCTGTTGGACCACGAGCTGTGTTTGAAAATGCCCTCAATGTGTGCCTGGCAAGGCTGAGCCTGCTGGGTTGGAGTTTCTCCTCTTGTTGCAGCAATAAAGACAAATTGATAGGAATCTTCCTGCTGACCTGGTGAGGTCTGAAGTGTTTAAAAGCAGGAAACACCAAGCTCCAGCCCATGAGGTCTGGCTGTAAAGCAGGATGAGTGGAGCAGGTTCATTTTGGGGGGTGCAGTGTTGCACCTGCTCTCCTTTTCCAGAGCGTGGCTGGATTTCCAGGGCAGCTGCTGCTCCTGCTCCAGGCAGCAGCCACACGTTGCTCCTGCTGCTGTCAGCTGCCTGAGCTCCTCTGTTTGTGTGTGTGCCTAACACTTGAAGGCTGGGAGAAGGAAGAAACCTGACCAGTGCAATGGAAACCTTCAATTCCCCACGGTCCCAGGAGGAGCAGAGCAGCTCCAGCCTGGAGCTGGGCATGAACTCTGTTTGTACATTGCCCTGCCTCTCCAGGAGCAGCAGCAGCCAGGAAAAATATCAACAGTTCCATGAAAAAGTCTGCTGGTTTGCTAAAGTAGTGGAATAAACATACCTGGAGGTAAAAGAGCCTGAACCACACAGGAAACATTAAGGGGAGCACACACACACAGCCTCTGCCTGTGGATCAGAAACACTGCATCCATGGCAATGGGGACATCAAACAGCAGCTGGGGGATTATTCTTAGCTGGGGGAGAAGTGGCTTGCATGAAACAGGGGCTCTGTGGTTTCCTAGAAAGGCAAAACCTGGGCTGAGCCTGCCCTGTGCTGCTGCTGGGTCCTGGGGGGGGGACCTGGAGTGAAAATTGAGGCAGGATGTGGTTTGAGGTGGTTGGTAGCCCTTTGTTTGATTATTATTTATTTTTATTGCCCTTCTTGGCTTTCTGATCCCTGTTTCTGTGGGAATTGTGTGGGGCTGACCTGCTTTTGCTCTAACCAGTGGAAAAGCTGGGATGGAAACCAGTGGGAAGGGGGGAAGCTTGCAGAAGAGGGGGGTGGGTGTGGTAGCACTAAATGGGGAATTCAATCCCCAACAACCATCAGTGCAGGGTGGAGTTGGCTCCTTCCAGCCCCAAATCCATCCCCTGACCCCTTTGGGATAATGGGGGTGGAGTGAGACATGTATTTGATATTTCAGTGAGGGGGTGTGAGCCTGGAGCATGGCTCAGGTGGGAGATGCTGCCCACAAACCCAAATTCCCTCTGGCAAATCTGCCCAGAAAATCCACGTGGAAAATGCCTTTGGTTGCAACCAGCTGGCACCTGTCAGGCACAGGGAGACATTTCTATTAGTGCTCCTGTTGGAGTGTTTGGATCCCTCCCAGGGCTGAGCTGTCCTCCCCAGGGCAGATTGATGGATTATTGCATGCTGGAGACAGTCCCTGTGCTCCCAGGCCTCATCTGCACAGCTAATCTGAACTGACTTTTAAAGTGGATTAGTTCAATTACTCTTAACTAGCCCTGGTGGAAACTGCTCTCCTTGGGGATTAGAGATGCTTAATTCACTTCAGCAGAGTTGATTTCCATGCAGAGTGGGCTGAACTGAATTAAGGGCACTTTAGAGCCTTGTTTGGAGGAGAACTGATGTGGTTTAACCACCCCACTTTGCATTCCTGGGCTGGATTCACTGCAGCTGAGCATTGCTGGTGTCCCCTCACTGGTGACTAATGCAGGTCTCTCTCACAGACCCTGCTCTGCCTCAGCTGATGTGCCACTCTTCACGTTGGTGTTTTAGAGGTGTTTGCTCTCCTGAATTTTTAAACTTTTTTTTTTATTATTATTATTTTTTTAAATTTCCCTTTACCTCTTCACACCAAGCTCTTTGCTTTTTCCCTCAAAAATGCAGGGCAGTGATCCCACATCAGCTTTTCCCTGCTGTATTCTCTGGATGGAGTGGGAATACTTGACCAACAGCACACTCCTCCTTTAGCTGAGGAGTTTCCCTCCAGTTGTGGTTGGGAAAGACTTTTTTGACCTCGGTTTTCCTGAAGTTTTTTGTGAAAAGTATTCATTCCATGTGGTGCCCTGGGTGTAATTCTTGCTTTGGAGGGAACTGGGTGGGACAGGGCTTTTCCTCTGCATTTGGGGTGTTGGATGATGTGGGTGTGGAAGAGAAGAGGGGAATCCTGCCAGTGCCAGGGAAGATCCCTGAGGGGAAAAATATATATTTTTTTAAATTTTCCTCATGCTGATCCTGAATATTTAGACTGGGGAGGGGAGAAGATGGGACCCCTTATCCTCATCCCTACACCCCAATCTCTGATCTAATACCATCCTAACCCCTGCTTTGGGTCCTGATTTAATCCCTGAGCAGATTGTGGAGGGAAAGGCTGCTTGGCACAGCTTTGCCACCTTCCCCTTCCAAGGAGAGGAAGGGTTAAACCCAGTGCCTGGAGTGAGTGCCAGCTCTGCTCTGGGTAAGGCTCCTGCAGCGTGCCAGAGCAAGGTTTATTTTACTAATAGCCCTGTGTAACTTCACCCTCCCCTCCTGCTCAGGGCATTTCAGCTCAGCATCACTTCACAACTGGGGGAGCACTTTGGGTGGCCACAGCAGCAACTGGCAGCTGTGTAAGGAGTTATTTTATTTTTATTTTTTTGGTGGGGGGTGAACAAACCCTGAGTTTTAGTTGGGTTTTTCATGGCTCTCCTGAAGAGTCACAGGGGAACAGACACAAGGCAGGACAGGGATGCTGGGGCTGAGCCCTGTCTGTGCTGCAGCTCAGAAATCCCTCAAAGGCCCCTCTGTGTGCCCTGCAAGGGCTGTGCCTCTGCCTGAGCCTTTAATCTCATTTTTTTGCCACCAAGGCAAGGGACACATCAGCAAGCTGCTCCTCAGGCTTGGCACCAGCACTGGCACTGTGGCTGCTGAGGCTCTGCTCTCAGCCTGGGGGAGTTTGCTGGGGCAGTGATGGAATCAGATGGAATTTGAGGAGGTTTTTTTCTTCTCATGGGATGGCAGGAATCTTCAGGCTCATCTTGCTGCATCCTCTGCCATGGGCAGGGACATTTTCCACTATCCCAGGGTCTTCCAAGCACTGCCAGGGATCCACAGCTGCTCTGGGCACCCTCTGCCTCCCCACCCTCTCAGGGGATGGTTTCTGCACCTAATCTAAATCTCTGCTCTTGTTCAAAGAGTACCCTTGGAAAGAAATGCCTTTTTTAATTTAAATTTTTAGCTATGACATTGTTTTTAATTACCTGGCCCCAGAGCTTTGTCCCTAGGTTTAGCTGGCAATGCCTGGTCAGTTTAGCACTGTGAGGTGCTGGTGTTTTCTTTAAGACATCAACTTCATTTTTAGCATTTCTTAAGACTTTTGGGGAGAGTTGCTCTGATAAATACTGAAAATAAAGAGTACTGAGAGAGAACACATCAATTTTGTGTAAGCATCCAGCTGAGAAACTCCTGGTGTTGCTGAGAACTTTCACCTCAGGACACCTTTTTATTTGGGAATGATGCTCTATTTCAACCTCAGGATCTCCAAGTAAAACATTCCCCTCTCTTAGGGGTCCCTGGGGCACCCCCAGCCCTGGAAGTGTCCAGGTTGGAGCAACCTGGGGAGGTGAAAGATGTCCCTGCACAGGGATGGATGAGCTTTAAGGTCTTTTCCAACTCAATTCCAGGATTCTGTGATTTTTTTTCCATCCCTTCCTGGAGGGATTGTAGAGCTCCAGACCCACTCTTGTAAGTAGTCAGGAATTCTGGAAATGCCAGCCCTGCCTAGTCCTGGGAGCCTTCAGACCCAAATTAAATTATAATTAAATTATATTATTATTTAATTTGTGCTGCCACTTCTTCCATCGTGTGTTGCTGTGACCATTGTGGGGAGGGTAAAGGATTTGCTGGTGTGGCCCTAAAAATGGTTTTTTAGTAGGTAGAGGTGTCCTGGCAACACCTAAACAGAATTTTTCCTGCTGTAAACTTCCAATCTGAGGGATGTTGGCTTGTGGCATTCATGGATTAGTGAGATTTTCTGTATTTTCTGTGTAAGTTGCCTCCTTCTTTCTACTTTTTCACAGAGGTGGAAACTGTGCTGCTTGAGATCCTCAACTTCCATTTACAAAAATGAGCTAATCAGTGTCAAAATTAGGAGAGATGAATCGAGTGAGGTGTTGGTGTGTGGATTTTGTGGCTTTTTGTGGTTTCATGTTGGGAAGAACAGACCTAGGAAGGTTCTAAGAGCTTCCTGAGTTCTTGCTGTGATCAGGTGGTGAAGGGCAGAATTAAATCTGGAGGAAAATCACAGCTGCTGCCAAATTCTGTCCCTGTGATTTTTGAAGATCCAAAGGGGGAAATTTCTTTGCAGACCAAGCTCTTGTCCAATTAGATGAGGCCAACATCACCCTCAATACAGAAAGATGTTCTCAGAATCACTGAAAACTCTTAAAATCACTCAAAATCTCTGCTCTGGGATTTATATACATCCTGCTTAATGGGTTCACACTGGAACACTCCTTGATCTCTTGCTGCCCTGTTTTCAGCAGCCTCTGGACAACCTGAGGTCCTTTGCATTTAGGTGCCAGGATAATTTGGTGAGGATTTGTCCTTTTTAATGGTTTCTTTCCCACCTCACTCTTTAAAGCTGCTCTAATTCCACATTGCCCTAATTGTGATATGCAAACTTTAAAAGGAAAATCGCAGCCAATGTATTTTAAGATCCTTTTGGGCAAGCAGCCCCCTGCTTAACGTGATAAATTTGGACAGCTTTTCTCACTAAGGGAAATAAAAAGCTTTCCAAATCAAGAAAATTATGTAAGCAAATCCGATGAGTGTGCTCTAAAATTAAACCTGCCTTGCAGGCTTTGGGACCTTTAGTGTGGAACTAGTGTTGGGGTGTTTTTGGGGTGGGTTTTATTTTATTTTATTTTTTTTTTTTTGGAAGCTGTAAAATAAAACCTTGCTGGGCAATGTCCAGTGTTGTTTTTTTTTTTGTTTGTTTTTGTTTTGTTTTGTTTTTTTCTCTGATGCATCCATCACTTATTATGACCTAATGTGGAAGATTATGGAGTTATTATCAGGGACCATCCTTGCCCAGGAGACAATTCCCCTCATCCTGAATGAGCCACAGCAGGTATTGGCCCAGAAATTTTATGGAAGCAGTGGTTGACTTGCCCTGCTCCTCATGGATCTCCTGCCATGCAGCATTCAAAGGCATCACTCTGTAGAATTCCAGAATTTTGGGTTGGAAGGGACCTCAAAGCTCATCTCATTCCAACCCCTTCCACCATCCCAGGGTGCTCCAAGCCCTGTCCAGTCTGGCCTTGGGCACTGCCAGGGATGGGGAATCCACAATCCCTCTGGGAGCTGCAGTGAAATTGTAGCTCTGTGTGGATTTTCTGTGCTGGAACCAAGTTGTGATCCCACAGATGAGAACTGGTGTGAACTTCCTAAACCTGGAATTAGCAAACTGCTATGGACATTCCAGAAGTGATAATTATTCCAGGATGAAGGTAGGATAGAAGTGTTTTTACTGGTCATTTTTCCATAAATGCTTGTCTCCTCATTCCATGTGCATTGGGAAATTCTCTTTTTTTTGCTGCTGTCTTCATCCTGCCTCCCGCTGTATCACCCAAACTCTCCTCCACTTTGTCCAAGGTGTGGTTTTCTGTGGCACGTGGCCAAATTTGCTTTGGAGACCTTCATTCCCTTTTCTCTAGTGACCAGTGACAGGATCCAGGAGAGCAGCAGGAAGCTCTTGAGGGGTTTAGGGTGGATTTCAGGAAAGGTTCTGCCCTGAGGCTGCCAGAGCTCCAGGAGTGTTTGGGTAACACTCTCAGGGACAGGGTGGGATTGTTGGGGTGTCTTTGCAGGGCTGGAGTTGGATTTGATGATGCCTGTGGGTCAGGGTATTCCATGATTTGAGTGTCTCACAAGGTTTCCCTGTTGGGGCTCTGTCCAATTTGGAAAGGGAGGAAAACCCCAGCTCTGCATGCAGTTGTTTTCTCCAGCCAGAGCTGGAGTTAATTGACCTGAACATTTGTTCTAAGTCATCTTTGGGCTGTTGATAGCCCAGGGTGACCATTAGGGGACCATGACACCTGTAAAACTTCACCATTTCACCCTGCTCTGTGCTCTTCACTCATTGTCCCCAACAGCTGTGTCAGCTCAGCCTCCCAAGGTGTTTCCAAGTGGGGAAAATCTCCCCTGGTTCAGTTTTGCTCCTTTATCTGCAGCCTGGGGACAGGTTTCCAGCAAACACTGGGAGCAGTTGTTAGCGTTGCTATCCTTCCCCTCTCTCCCTCTTGGCCCTTGGTCCTCCCCAGCTCGTGCAGCCAGGACTGTGCAGGAGGGATAAACATCTTAATCTCACAGATCCTTCCATCGAAATGTTTCCTGGGGCCCTCCTTCAGGCAGGATTAGCCAGGACCTGGCGTCCCTGAGGTCGCAGCCCTGCTGCTGCTCAGGATGCTGGGCGTGTGTGAAAGCCTCAGCAAAGAGCCTGGGATGCCAGCCCTGTTCTCCAAGGAGCATCTGTGTGTCCTCTTGAGCTTTGGGCTTTGGTCTTGGAGCTCTGCCTGGCCCTGTTAGCCATTGTGATAGCGTTGCCTGGAGCACCCAAATGTGACATGCAGCAACTGGCATTTTGGCTACACTCAAGTGTAAGATTTTTCCAGTGTAGGTTTATATCTGGTTTGTTGGGTTTTTTTTTTTTTTTTCTCTCTCTCTTCTCTCAAGTGTGTCCTTATTACTGTTATGATTTATTTTCAGGCTCTAACTCAGGGTTTTATCGCTTGAAGTGCTTTGGAAACTTGAAGGGATTTTTTTTTTTTTTTTTAAATTGGTGGCATGGCCTTCTTTACCTCAGAGGAAAATTCTAGGGTGAAGAATGCTTTTGATTCCCAAAGAAATTATGTTAGAAAGCTTTTCCTCTTATCTTTGTGTTCTTTGGGCATTACTTTCCTCCTCAAAGCTGCCATTTGCTTTGCTAAAGTTCACTTTGCTTCTTGACAGCTCTGGAATGGATTAGGGTTCGTTACTGGAATGTCAACGTGGATATCCCTCAGCAGAAATTCGGGTGGGAAGTCATGATCCTGGGAAAACAGTCTTGTATTCCTGATTAAAGTGACACAGGGTGGAAGAAATAATGCAAAGAGTATTTTGATGACAAATAGCAGTATTTTTGTGCTGGGATGGGTTGTTCTTGCTCCCTTCATCCCAAGACCTGTAACAATGAAGTGAATGTCTCCCAGTCATTCTTCTCCTGTAAAATGCGTCTCCACAATTTTGGTTTTGGTTTTTCTCGTTGCTGCAGCTGCCTGTGAGCAGAATGTTGTTGGGGCTCTTTCAACCACTGCTTTTTGGGGCTGGACAGTGTCAAACTGGAGGTATTCCTTTCTCCAGGAGCACAAGTGGCACCTAGGGAATGCAGCAAAGCAGGCGAGCTCTGCCTGTTGTGTTGTGGCGGATCTGGGAATCCACAAGTGTCCTGGTTTGGAGGACAGGGATCTGCCAATAAAGGCAGGAGCTTCTCTTTGAAAGGGAGAATAAACCCCCTTCCTCCAAATTATTATAATTTTGAAATTAAGGGGCTCTCAGGCAAAGATATGGGAATAGGAATAACAGTTCTTTACTAGGAAAATTAAAAGAGAAATGCAGTATTACAAAGAACAATCCCAAACACTGCCAGAGTCAGAATCCAAGCTGGCACAGTCAGTCAGTCAGGGTGGTGGCACAGTCCCATTCCATGGTGCTGCATCCTCCTGCAGGGGCAGATGTGGCTCAGCTGCAGCAGTGCTCCTGGAGAAGGGGCAGTTTCCTCTGAAGCTCCAGGGATGATGTGGAAGGGTCTGGTTTTCCTCTGGAATCCAGTGGAAAGAAGGTGCCTTGGTGTCCAAAATCTCAGTTTTTCTCTGGGTAGGAAAGGCTTGGCTCCTGCCCTGGCTGGAGCATCTCCCAGTGGGATGATGGAATTTTATCAGTCATGCACTGGGACTCACTGGCCATGAACAGGAGATATCTCCTGGAGGGAGGATGGGCTGTGGGAAGATAAAGATGATTGCCCAGCTGGTTTAAAGATGGCCCATTAGCAGAGAATATGTGCCAGGAGATCAGGGGCACTGCCACACCTGGCTGCAGCAGATGGGGACAGAATTCACATTTCTGGCCACATCAACCCAACACGACAAGGAATTGAGGTGTGAGAGCTGCAGGTTGGGGTCAGGAGATGCAGGTTGGGGGTGCTGGATGCCTCCCCAGCCTCAGGGAGGTTGGGCAGGAGGCTCTGGCAAGGGGAGCCCCCAAGGCTGGGAAGGGACAGGGCTCTTGACACGGGGCCAGTGGCAAAGTCTGGGCTCAGACAGAGGGGCTGGGAATGTGATCCCAGCTCCCAGGAGCTGTGTCTCCGAGGCCAAGTTTTGTCACAGAGCTCTTGGGTTTCAGCTGCTGCTTCAGCAACGTGGTTGTGTAGGATTTGCTTCAAAAGCTGGGAATTCTCGTTTGGCTTGTCCAAGAAACCAGAGACAAGTTTCACTCTGGGGTCTGTGTCTGCTTAAACTCCAAACTTCCTTGAATCTCCTGAATCTCCCTTCAATTTGCATTAATACCCTTCCTTATAAATACATTTTGCCACAAGAATCAGGGGGAAGACAAATGACTCAGGCTAAGTTGGAGTGCAAGCAGGGCTCAGACAGATTTTAATTTCTTTTCCCCTGAATTGTCCTCATATATTGAGTGGGTGTCTCTGGTTCTGCTTATCCTCCCTGCTGAGGAGGTTTATTCATAAGCAAGTTTTAATTTTAATTTTTAATTGGGAATATAATCTACTCTTGTTCCAGTGTCATAACTAATATTTTTTTTTTTTATATTTTAGTCTATAGCCAATCACCTTTGTGACACTTGGAAATCAATTTAGATCCTTCTGGTTTTATTTTTTTTGAATATTTTTAGCTTATTAACTCTAATTCTGATGGGCTCCATGTGGCTGTGCCCTGTATCCTCCTGGGAATAATGACTCCAGATCCACAGAAAGAGGTGGGATGTGGGATTTGTACAGCTAAGCCCACGTGCATTTTGGAGACAGATGGAAACTCCATTTCAGGCTGGGGCTGCTGTGCTTGTGATTAGCTCTAATGAGCATCTGTTGATGGAGTAGTTCAAGAGGGGTTTTCAGTGTTCTTTATCACTGCTTGTGTTTGGAATATCAAAAGCTGAACTGAAAAGGAAGATTTGAAAATATAGTGAAGGATTCCAGCAAAGCTGTCTGAATATGGAGTATACCCAATGTGGGGGTTTTAATCTTTATTTTAATTTTTATTTCCCTTGTTGTGTTTCCATATCTGAAAAATTCCACCTCTGTTGTCAGAAATACTCACTTTTAATTTATTCACACCTCCAGGATTTCCCTGGTGTGTTTGTATCCTCAGGTACAAACTGGACTCCCTGGAATTTGCTTGTCCCTTGTAGTGCTGAACACAGTTCCTGGCAAATCCATGAAAAATGAGCATAACCACCAAAGTGAATCCAGCTGTAATGTGTGATTCAATGCCAGACACCTTTTCCTGCACAATTACTGCTAATTAAGAGCTCACAGTTTAATTTGGGAAGCTCCAGAGGAAACCTGAATTTCTCAGTTTCCCCTCCTCTCCCTGCCATGGAATTTTGTCCTGTGATTCCAGGCAAGGTTTGTTCTGCAGTTCCTCACCTCTCTCAGTGAATGGGCAATTACTGAATATTTCTTTTCTGTTCTCATTACCTGCCTGGCCCCAGGGCTGATTTAGAACACATTATGCATGTTCTGTATTCCATGGAAAACACATTTGGGTCCTCGTGGGTGTTTTTAAGGTGCTGTCTGAGACAAGAGCTCAGAGAAAGCTGTCAAGAGTCCACTTACTCCAGCATCCCTCCTAGTGCTGAAAATCAGATTTCATTACTTTGGAGTCCTTGGAATTATCACAGGTCATCCTATATTTGCTTGTCACACCAGGGAAACCTAAAGCCTGAAAAATGAGGAATACTGATGGCTTGGGAACAACTGTGAATGCTCTTTCCCTGAATTTGCCTTTTATTGTGGCACTATGAGAATGAATTTTAATTCTCAGAAAAATGAGTTTGCCCCTCCCATTTCTCACTGCTTCCTTTCCCTTTAGCTGTCCTTTGGGAATTAAGATGGGAATGTGGAAAAGGATTCTGCTCCCTTGCAGATATGGCCATTTTTCTGTTTTTAATGGAACTGATTTCCTACTGCATACATAGAATTATGCTGATGTTTCCTGGCCCTTAAGTGGCTCAAATAGAGGTAATTTGTCTGTAATGATTTTGTTCCTTTTGCTTCTTCCACTCCTAGTTCCCAGAGGAATTCACAAGGAATAATTTAGACCCCAAACTTTCCAATCTCTTCATCTCTTTCACAGATGGATTCTGTAGCACTCTGGGTTTCAGAGGAATTTAGGGATGTAGCTGCAATAATTCCTATTAATGCAAGAATTATTTCAAATGAGATGTCAGCTAAATACCTCTGAATCTTTAGAAAACTGATTGCCCAGGCCTGGATTGGGAATGGATCCTGTATTTTCAACACAAACAATTCATGTTGTGAGGCAGAGCATCCTCTTGGGTCAGGGCTCTGTGCTGAGTGCAGAAATTGCACCACTTGGCTTTTCCCAAATGTGTCCTTTATTGGGATTTCTCTCAGCTGGGGCTTTTGGCCTCACTGTAGTTTTTCACAGAAATCTAATGCCCTCCATGCAGCTGAAACTCAACAATCTTAATTTAAAAGGAAAAGATTCAAACCCTCTACTGGAGATTGGTTGGGGAATAAACCCCTCCTTTCTGAGGTCTAAAGAGTAAAATTGTTAAGACAGGGAAATCATGGAATCACTCAATGGTTTGGATTAAAAGGATAAAGGGTAAATCATCTCAAGCCACTGCCCTGGACACCTTCCACCATCCCAGGCTGCTCCAAGTGTCCAGCCTGGCCTGGGACATTCCAGGGATCAGGGGCAGCTGCTCTGGGAATTCCATCCATCCATCCATCCATCCATCCATCCATCCATCCATCCATCCATCCATCCCTCTGGCAGTGGGAGCCATTCCCTGTGTCCTGTCCCTCCATCCCCTGTCCCCACTTTCTCTCCTGGAGGGTACTAGAAGCATTTTCCTTTCTCCTTCAAGTTCTTTGGGGCTTGGAAATGCCCAGTGTGGGATACTGGAAGGAGCCATGGCAGCTTCACTGATCTCTCAGTCCTGTTCAGCAGGTGAAGGTACATCATCATTTTTCTGGGTAACCCATGATTGGGTTGATAATTTTTTCTGGGTAACCCATGATTGGGTTGATAATTTTTTCTGGGTAACCCATGATTGGGTTGATAATTTTTCTGGGTAACCCATGATTGGGTTGGTCATTTTTCTGGATAACCCATGAGATTGGGTTGGTCATTTTTCTGGGTAGTCCATGATTTAGTCACTGTATTTCTGCCCTGCTGCTTTTCTGAGCTGTTGATGGGTGTTTTAGGAAATGGGAACTCTCAGATTGATTGAAGGTGCTTTGGATGATATTTACATGCTGGGATAACTCCAAACCTGTGGACACTCTTCCCATGAGAATCTTCCCTCAAGTTACTTCCTCTCACATTTTTTGCACTTTTCCATTAGAATTGAAGATGTTTTTCCCTTTAACTGCAGGCACCAGGGATGCAGAGGAATAACACAGTGTAGCTCTGTTGTAGCTTTTGTTGGGACTCCTTCTCCAACACCCCCAACTTGAAAATCAAATTTTTTTTTTTTTTTTTACCTGCTGCTCCTGAGGTCACCTTTTTTAGGCAGCGGTTGCCACTCCAGCTGCTTCTTGGAATTGGGGTGGAACAGCCCCAGTTTGATGAAGGATGAGTCTCACAGAGCTGGGGAGCAGCTCTCAGCTCCATGAATATGGATGCAGCTGTGGCATCCCACAGCTTCACCTCCAGCCCCAAAACCAGGCTCTGTCCCCCCCAAAAAGAGCCCAAAATCTCCCCAAACACAGTGAGGAACAGCTGCCACATTCAGGGAGGATTGGGCTGGCCAGGCACACAGTGACATAATGTGTCTTTGCCCTCTGTAATCTCTCACCCCTTCCACCATCCAGGCACACAAGGGCCGATTCAATTCTTAATCTTGGTGTAAGGAAACCACCTCGTGGTCTGGGTGTTTGAGTTGCTCTAAATTGGGATGGCAGGAGCTCCTGAATCTGACAGCTTTGGGCTATTTTAGGTGGTGAAAATCTGCCATTGGCACCATGGGAGGCATTTATGAGTAACAAGCTAATTATGTAAAATGCACACTGTCCACTTGTTAAGATCTTCTTAAAGTTTCATAATCTAATCAGAATTTGCTATGTATAACACTTGGCTTGTTGTCCTCCCCCCCTGGCTTTTTAATGCCCCTTTGTGGGGTGGGTGATGATCAATACAGGAAGGAAATGCTTTCCTTAATACTGGTTGGTGGAGTGTGCCCCACGTGCTGCTCTAATACAAGGCACAAAGGATTTTCCTTTCAATTCCTGAGCACAAATGCATTGCTTTGAAGTGGATCAGAGAACCAGAGGTTGGGTTGGGACTTTTAAATTCCACCCCCACTGCTATCCCTGGTTGTTCCTTATTCATCCTGGGCTTGGATACTTCCAGGGATGTGGTGCCTTACAGGGAGGAATTTCTTCTTTATATCTAATCAGAATATCTCATCTTTTAGTTAAAAATTCTTTCTGCTTATCCTATCACTGTATTTAAAAATGGCTCTCCCTCTTCCTCTGTTTTTTTTTATGGATGCTGTGCTCTGCCCAGCAGCACTCAGAGAATAAAACTGTGGCTTTCCCTGGCCTGGAGTATTTTGGTTAACGTGGCTCTTTGTTCAGACAGACTTTATGTAGTATTAAAAAAAACCCCAGGTATGTGCTGAACTCAGCAAGTATCCTGAGGGTGTTCACCTGAAGTACTGGCCAGGGTGGGTCTGGCTGAGGTCCTTGCCAATGTTCTGTAGTCAAGTCACATTCAAAAGGAAGCTGAGGTCTGTTAAAAACATCAATATTGATCTGTTTGTCCCCTCTGATTAACCCCAGTCACAGCATCAGTTTCCCTTCCACAAAACTGGGCCTGGCTCAGCCCCTGGAGGAGCATCAGGAGGTTGAGGGCAGATGTTCACACTGTTCTTTTCTTCTGCTGGGACAAGCTGGGGTGTGGAGCAGCAGGTTTTGGGGGCTGGGGGAGCCCTGGATGGATGGATGGATGGATGGATGGATGGATGGATGGATGGATGGATCACCCAGTGCCCCTGGATCTGGAGCAGAATTTGTGGTGTTGGTGACTTTCCTGGGAAGCTGCTCCAGATGCAGCAGCAAGAGCAGGTTCCCCTGCACTGCTCATCCTCACCTGAGTGTGAAACCTTTGCCAGGCTCTGTTCAGCTGGAGGTTTGACCATTCAAGTCCCATTGGAGGCTTGTGAAGCCTCAGGACTGCAAGGCTCCTTCAGGAAACCATTCACAAGACTTTTATCATCCCTTTTTTCATGGGATGAGTTTCCTGCAGGAGCTTTTGGGTGTCTTCCTGCTGAGTTTTGTAAGGAATCAACCTCAGTGCTCAGCAGTGATTCCACACCCTGTGCTGGGGCTCAGGATGAGGATGAACTTCCACCACCCCATCACCCCATCCTGCATCCTGCTCTGCCCAGTGCCCTGAAAGTTTGTTTTTTCACCTGTTTAGTTTTGAAACCTGCCACGAGGATAATGTGACATGAGAGTGGAAAAGCTCTGGGGGCTGAGCAGGGCAGGAATTGCAGCCCTGTAAACTGCTCCCAAAATAGCTGAGATGATGTGTCAAACTGCCCAACCATCCCAACCCTCCCGGAGCTGACCTCCCAGGGATATCTAATAGGGGCTGGTAATGGTCTGAGGGGAGGGGGAGAGGATCCCCCTCCTCCCTGAACCCACATGCTTCTTTCTAGAAGTTGTCATTTATCCAAAGTTGACCAGGAGCCAGTCTGTGCTTCCAGCTCCTGGCTATAAAACCAAGGAGGAAGAAGCTCCAGTTGTTTTTTTTTTTTTTTTTTTTTTCTCCAGTTGTTTTTTTCTGTCCAGATGATCTCCACGAGCTCTGTGCTTCCCTCAAAGGTTTAATTTCATTTGTGCTTTCTGGAGAGTGAATTTGATTTTCTCTTCAGCTGCAGAGTGTGTGCACAGGGATGTCTGCAGGCAGCCAGGGAAGCTGCTGCCTTGGCTCCAGGAGTTTCTTCCCTGCCTGCCAGGCTCTGTGGTCTGGGCAGGGGCACTCTGTGGCTGCAGGAAATGCAGGGAACAGAGCAGGCAGTGTTGGGATGGATGCACAGCTCACCCTGCAGAAGGCAGGGCAAGGCCAGGCTGCACCCAGAGCTGCAGAGCCCCAGAAGGACACAAAGGGGAGTTGTGCAGTCCTGGCAGTGCAGAGTGACACTGCCATGGCCCTGGGCACTGCCAGGGCTGCATGGACACCCTGCTCTGCACCAGCCAACAGCTTTTTCACAGCACCTCATCTAAATCTTTATTCAAAACCATTCCTGCTTGTCCTATTCCTTTCCTGTTATCTCATAATTTATTGTTATCTTGTCTCTTTCTTATTACATCATAAAACCTCTCTCTCCCTCTCTCTCCCTCTCTCTCCCTCTCTCTCCCTCTCTCTCCCTCTCTCTCCCCTTTAAGTTCTGGAAGGATTTGTGGTAGGAGCAGATGGAACAGAATTTCCATAGGGCTCAAGTTTGTGCCAAGAAACTCACTGGGCCACTTCCTTTGGTCTCTTGTCTTTAAAATGTTGGATAAATTCTTTTGCTGTGTTCTCTCCATGGCATTTGTGGTCCTTTCCTGGTGCTGAATCCCACCAAAAACTGCTCCAGGAGCAAGGCAGGGATGATGATGTATATCTTCTATAAATGGTATCTAGAAATGTCCTTTGTTTCCTGTGTCATTTTAGGCTCACTTTTATTAAAAATCATGGAATATCTTGAGTTGGAAGGGACCTGCAAGGATTGAGTCCAGCTCCTGGCCCTGCTCAGGACACATCAACAATCTCACCCTGTGCCTGAGCATGAATTTCTCTGATACTATGTCAGGGATGGAGCTGAGATTCTGGGATGAAAGGATATTAAGTAGCGTAAAAAAAAAAAATCCTAAACCTACAAACTATTCCCCCCTCCCCCAAAAACCCAAATAAAAGCCCCAATATTCTGAAAATCTCTCTCTCTCCTTCTGGGTTTTTTGATTTTTTTCTTTCCTCCCCTATATACAACGTGGAGTTAAAACAAATCTTTAATTTTCTTCTGTGGGTTTATTCTTCATCATCCATCCCACTACTCCCAATTTTCCTGTTTCCCTGCACCAAAACTCCAAACTCCTTGTTGCCTGTACTGGAGCAGGCTCCATTCCAAAAGAAGTGATGTTAGGCTAGAAAAAAAAAAAAAAAAAATTAAAAAAAAAAACAAAAACAATGAAATAAAACCAATCAGTGGGAGGAGAAGGAGCAGGGGTTGGGTTGGGGGTCCAGGAGCTGTCCAGCCCAGGAGGGGACAGCATGGGGGGATAATTCCTGGCACAGGGGCACAGCTAATGCCTCTTACAGCAGCACTGAAAGCCCCTATTTGCTGCCTGGCCCGTGCATTCCACTGGCACCATTGGCTTGAAAATCCTTTGTAAATCTCCCTGATTGCTGTTTCATTCTTGAGAGGATGAAGGGGAGAGGAAACAACTTCTCCCTCCCCACCCTCTCTGCTTCTGCTTGTTTGTGGACAGAGTGGGTTGTTCCAGGGGAAATTAGGTCTTGGGGTTGAGATATTTACCTAAAATAAAATGTATTTTGCTTTGATGGGGTTAGAAACTTCCTGATTAAGGTTTGATGGAGGAAGAGGGGAAATTCCTCAGCCTTGTGGTTCAGGTGCAGCAGCAAAGACCCAAAAGTGATTTTTTTTTTTTTTCCTCTGCTGTGGGATATCTCTGAGTTTGTTCCTCCTCTCTGGGGAAGGCAAATCCCTCCTCAGTGAGTTGTAATTCCTGTGCAGGGCTTGGAGGAGTTTCTTGTGGTGCTCCTGGTGGCCAGAAGAGCTGTTCCTCATGGCACCTCCATCCCACCAAGTCCTCTGCAGGAATGGGAACATCTCCAGCCCTCCACAGCTGGATTGAGTCACATCTTCCCTGCTCATCCACTGAGAGATTTTTTTCCTTTATATGTTACATGCCAAACTTTTTGGTAATCTGTCCAGGGGAAGGTGAGGGCTTGTTTTGGCAGGAAATTGGATGGAAGTTTATTTATACATGCAGCAATCCTGTATCTGGGAGAAAACCATTCATGTTTTGTCCCATTCCCAAAAAATCCCTCCTGAACTGATTTAAATCCCTGCTGGTTGTTGGAGGAAAGGCCTGGGGCAATTCCTCTATGTTCTTCAAATTTCCACAAGAGCATCATCATCTCTGGCTGAAATGGGGAACTCTGGGGTAACATCCTGAATGAACTTTGGGATCATTGCTGGAGGCATTCAGGAAAGCTGTGATGGAAAGGGAAAAGCTGGAGGTTTGCACCATTGGTTTATTTGGTCCAGAAGCAGCTGTTGTTTCCCTTTTTTTTTTTTTTTTTTTTTTTTTGCTGGATGCTGGGATAATTCTGGGTAGACCCAAAATTGTGGATCTTTCCATGCCTGGTCCATCCTAAGATGCTCAGATCCATCCACTGAATGGATCTATCCAGGCATAGTTGAAGAAAGCTTGAAACCTACAAGAATCTGCTCCTTTATTCCCTAAAAAAAATAATCCAAAAGCAAAAATCTGTTTGAGCAGATTCCATAAGGAGATTGGTGCTTCCTTCCCTGGTAAGTGGGATCTACTGGGTTGGAAGTTCCTTTGTACTGTCACTTTTTATATCTTCTCTTCTCTTCTCTTCTCTTCTCTTCTCTTCTCTTCTCTTCTCTTCTCTTCTCTTCTCTTCTCTTCTCTTCTCTTCTCTTCTCTTCTCTTCTCTTCCTTTTCTCTTCCTTTTCTCTTCCTTTTCTCTTCCTTTTCTCTTCCTTTTCTTCCCTTCATTTTCTTCTTTTCCTTCATCACTCAGAAGCTGATCCAAGGACTTGGAGAATTTCCCTCCATCCTAAAAATCCCAGAACCTTGCACTAGAAAATCCTTTGCTCTCCTCTGGAGCAGGGCTGTGGGGTTTGGCTGTTTCCCACCTGGATGCTGTGAGGTTGGAAGGCTCTGTCACCCCAAATTTGGGTTTTTTGGGAGGGTGTAAAGGTGTAGTAGCTCAGTGCTGGGGGCTGTGACTGGGGCAGAAGCTCCAGCTGAGGTTTGGGCACTGCTGACTAAGGAGGGAGTGACATTTGAGAGGTTGTCACCTCAATAAAGCTCTGGCCCTGCACTTTGGGAGGAAGATAAGAATCAAAACAGGCACTTGGGGCTTGGTTGTGATGGGAATTGCTGGGCTGGAATTCCCAATTTCCTCTTGAATGGTCTCCCACAGCAAGGCACCATTGTCCAGGGACAATGGCAGGGATGGGTGAGCCCAGGGCAGAGCTGGAATGGTCCTGAGGGAGGAGAAGTGGCATGAGGAGTGGTGGAACAATGAATTTTAACAAAGCTGGGTTTTGATTTCTAGCTGGGGTTCAGGCCTGCATGGTTTGGATTCCCTCAGGCTGGGAAAAACACTTTTTTTTTTTTTTTCTGTCACCTTCCATGACCTCCCAATGTCACAGCATCTGTCAGAGATCAGTGGGAAAACTGCACTGGGAAGGGTTGGGGTAGAAGTGGAGAATCCTGACAGAGCAATCCTGGTGAGCACTTGCTGAGATTTCATTTTGGAAATCCATAACCTTATTTTTATGTAATCTAAAGAGATCTGGGATATTTCAGAGTTTAGAGTTCATGTGGGCACTTAAAGCTATAAACACTTAAAACCCCAAACACAATAAAACCCAAGACAGTGCAGAATGAGGTGATCCAGCTCTTCTTCCAAATATCAAATTTTCATCACTCACCTTGAAATTCACATGGGTTTTTTTGACTTTTGGGTTTTTATACTTGAAATATTCAATAGCCTTTGTGGGAGGAGGAGTGTGATAAATCAATTTAGGAAAGATTCACGGTGTGGGAATGTGATAAGGGGGAGAGAGCAACTGGAGGTTATTAAATAATATAAGCCTGGTGTCCAGCATAACTCAAACTCCTTGAGCTGCAATCATTAATTTAGGTGTTGCAGTGAAGTTTTGTGCTCAAGCTGTCAATTTTCCAGCAGCTTTTTTAATTATTAAAGCGGTGGAAAGAGGGGAAAAAAGGGCTGAAAGTGTGGCAATTCCACAGAAAAAAAAAAAAATTAATGTGGAAAGTGGTACCAGAATTAATTCAGCCATTGTACAGATGGACCAAAGAGGAATTTCCTATGATGGGAACTGCTCACCTTGGATCCCACTTCCAGTGGCTCCTGCAGAGGAAACCCTGGAGCACCTCAGAAATGAGGGTTCACTCCCAGGTCTGTGTAGGTGCCTTAAATCTGCCTCAGCCTGCTCAAATCCTCACCAGGAAAGTCCCCACTTAAACCAGGGAAAATCCCCTGGTGGAAGTGTGAGCTGATGAAAAACTCTTGATGAGTGGGAAGCAGGATCTGCCTTGAATTGCCTCTTGGAAGGGCAGTGATTCCATGATGTCACAGATAAAATTTGGCTTGTGTTGTGGCAGGGGCTCTGCTTGGGATCTCTCCCAAACCCTTGGGTGGTTGAACTCCAGGAAAAAAAATATAATTAGCAATGTTTGAGATAAAGTTCACAAGCAAGGAAGCAGAGTGTGTGAAAAACAGCTGGGTTCTTGCTTTTTGCATCAATTAATGATAAAGCTTCTGATTTCTTGGCTTCAGACTGGTGGAACTGGGATGGGAACAGCACAAATGATGCTGCAAAGGTTCCTCTGAGCGTGGTAGGTGCCCACAGGGCAGCCAGGTCCTTCCTGAGGTTTGGATGTTGCACCCAAAGCAGAAATTGGGCAAAATTAGGTGAAAAAACTACAGAATATCCTGAGCTGGAAGAGAACCATGAGGTTCATCAAAAGTGCAAAATTCTGCAGCAGAAATTTAAAATCCTGAATTCTATAAACAGTCCCTTGACTCTGGAGGTTGATGTTGCTCTGAGAGAGGCTGGAGTTAATTTTCAGAGAGGTAAAGCTTCCTGCAATGAGCTGTTTGCTCTCTCCATGCTCCTGGTGGACACACACACAATCCTTTGGAATCTTGGAATCCAGCTTAAAACAGTTTGGGTTAGAAAGAACCTTAAAGATCATCCAGTTTCAACATTTTTCCACTTAGAGGTGTCCACTCCATCTCCCACTCAGCCCCTTCTTGGAGCAAAAAACCAAAATCACAGAGTTCTGGCTGGCAGTTTAATCATAACAGTGATGGCTTGGGTGTGTAAAAAGCAAAAAAAAATCACCCCCACACAGCCCCTGAAATGTTTCCCTGGGAAGAACAGCTTGGCCTTTGTGAGGAGCTGAGAAAGAGTCCGACTGACACGGTTGCCTTACAGGACCTGGCTCAGCCAGGGTTGCATAAAAGGGTTTTATGGGATTAGGAAGGTTCCCTGCAGCAGTGGGGCAGCTCTCCTGCCTCTGCCTGGCCTTTGGTATTGATCAAAGTGCCTCCTCAGCCCTGTTCTCTGTTCTGGAATGTGAGGGTCCTGGCAGGGAAAAGGGAACATGTGTGTGTGTGCTTCTGTTCTTTACCTGGCAGTTTCTGCTTGCTGTTTTTTTTCCCTCAGTTTTCTCCTCATCTTGTTCCAGGGATGTTTCTGATGGGCAGATCTCTGTTTGTCATGAGTTTTGTGGCACTGTGAAGCACCATGAGTTCTATTTCCTACCACCTGCCAGTCCCTGGGTCTTTATTTGGTGTGTGTTGAGGGTTGTTGGAGATGCACACGATTGCTATCAGCAAGTTTGGGAAGGCTGATCTGGGGGAAACTGTAATTTGAAGTATCCCAAAGCCAAGCACCTGAGGGGCAAAGGTGGGAAGAGGGTGAAAATCAGCAATTGCCTGCAGAAATCTTGGCTGTAGGATCAATTCCTATATCCCTTCTCACTCCAAGATCCTGCTACAGGATCCTTGGAGCTTTTTCCCAGATCATTCAGGTGAACAATCCCTGTTCAGCTGGAAAGAGAAAATGGGGAGAGGGAGTTTAGGAAATGCTTTGGTGCCTCCCTCCCTCTGCTTTGCCAGCTGAGGGTCCCTTGTGCCAACCATGGAAATTTGTAGGAATGAATCTTTAGAGCACCATGAGCCAGGAATGAAGGTCCTGGAGATTTTGTCACAGATCTTTGCTCCAGTGAAGCTCAGACTGAGTTTTTCTCCTGAATGAGCTCCCAGGAGTTTTGGCTAATGAGGCACCAGGGCTGGGTGTTGTCCCCTCTCCTTGGGGAACAGCTGGGACAGACCAAAAATGAAAGGGTTAAAATATGCTTCAAATAGAACTTGCTGTTTGGCTTTTCAGATTTTTTTTTCTTTAATTTTTTTTGGGGGGGGAGCAAAACTTAAGGGAAGATATTTTTTCCATGTTTCCCACAAATCACTCTGTGCTTTTATCACTGCAGGGTTTTTCTGGAGATACCAATCCCTTTGAATGTAACTGAAGGAGAACATTTCCCTGCCCATCTTTGTTCTAAAAATCCCACCTCAGCCATTTTTGCTCCCTCCCTGAGATGATATCTGATATCAAATCACCTCATTGATGCCTCAGTAATGACTGGGTCTGTACTGGATGTCCCTGGCTGGGGCTCAGCTCAGAATTTTCTGCCCACTGTGCACCAAGGTTTGGGAGTTAAAGCATCCTGAGTGCCTGCTGGCAGCATGCATCCCACTGATTAGAGAGAAATAATCCTTAAAAACAGCAAATCCCTGCTCCTGCAGGACAGGTGGGGCTTTAAAGGGTTTCCAGGATCCCAGCAATGGGATCACCCCATTTTTCACCCCATGTCTGAGCCCACCCCAGTGCAGGACTGCAGCATCCCAGTGTGTTCCCAGTTCTGCATTTCTGCCATTCTTTATTTTTGGCCAGGGGTTGTGTCTCCAGGTGCTGGGACAGCAATTCCCATGGAGTGTGTGCACTGGCACATGGCAGAGCCAGCAGAGTGGGGCTGGGTTTTATGTCAGGATCTCTTTGCTAGGGCAGGGTGGCTTTCTGGGCTTTCTCAGGGTGTCTCTTGGGCTTTGATGGGACAAATTATCCTCTGTCCCTTCCCAAGCTGGGTTCTGGCTCTGCTTGATGTGCTAAAATTGTTTTTTTGTTTATGCCCAGGACAGTGACAGTGGTGCTTGTATATTTTTTCCAGTTCCCCAAGTTCATGCAGTGAGACACCTGAAATGATTTCTTTCCACTTTTGGATTTCAACACAGTCCTGTGGTGAAGGTGGCCAAGGGTTTATGTCCAAACAAGCTCTATGAGAGCTGGTAGGGAGCATAAACCCAAATATTTCCTTTTACCTTTTTCCTGCTGCCACCTTGCACACACACTGTGAGGAGCCCACAGGGATGCTCAGCCAGGAGATCCTGATCCCACCACTGACCCCATTCCTACCACGGGCTCTATTTCATAGAGTCCCAGGATGGTTTGGGTTGGAAGGACCTTAAAGGCCATTGTCCTGGTTTAGGGCAAATCTGGGAAAACCCCCTAGGGGTCCCTGTAGGAAACAGATTCAAGCAGTCCCTCCCCCAACTGGTTCAGGGAAATATTTCCTCAGAGAGAAGTGAATTGGTGCAAGACTATTTTAAAGATGTTAAACTGACTGAGTTGTTTTTTGTACGTTTTCAGTGTGAAAGAAAAAAGGTGTGTGTGGGGAGAAAGAGTGGTCTAAAGATTTTTTCTGAGCTTTTTTGTTTTGTTTTGTTTTGTTTTTTTTCCTTATAGTTTCTAGTAATAACATTTCTCTTTGTACCATTTAAAGTTAAGCCTGTTGTGCCTTCCTCCTAATCCCATAAAATTTCACAGAATTCACAGAATGACAGGGTTGGAAGAGACCTTCAAGATTGAGTCCAACCTCAACTAAACCATGGCACCAAATGTTTTTTTAAACACATCCAGGGATGGTGACTCCAGCACCTCCCCAGGCAGAGGAGGCTCAAATTGGTGAACCAAAACCACTCCATTAATTGGTGTTTCTGTCCAGTTTTGAACTAAAACCAGGACAACCATCTAGATCCAAGCCCTGCCCTGGCTGGGGGATTCAGCAGATCAGTTTGCTCAGTGTCCATCCTTGGACACTCCAGGGATGGTGCAGCCACAGGCTCTCTATGCAGCCTGTGCTGGCATTCACAGAGGAGAATTTGTGTTAATTTTTGTTTCTCTTCCCTCACCGTGGTGCCCCTGTGTTGCAGTCAGTGAGTCAGGGGACTCTCTGAATTCTTCAGCGAAAAATCAGAGTGCAGGAGTTGAATTAAAGCCTTTGGATGGATTGAAGTATATTAAGCCACTCACACATAAAGGAGACATTTAAGTTAGTAAGTTTTAGGGTGAGTTCTAATGCTTTTAGTAAGTGAAAGGTTTCAAATGCCAGAGTAGCAGAGCGAGTTCTAGTGAAGGTTGAAACACACTGATATCTTCAGTGGAGGGTCCAGGCCCACAGTTGTAGACAGGACTTAGACATAACAGAGCTATAGTAAGAATATTGCTTACATTTCTTAGATAGAACAAGATAGGTTGTATTGATGCCTTAAGGTCTGAGCTTTCTGTTCTGCTTGGGTGTTCTTTAGGGTGATAAAGACAAAATAGTCTCATACCAGCTATGGATTCAAGGACAGCCTCTTCATACTCCAGGTCCTAAGTATAAACAACATGAGCAGAGGAGGATGACATCTTACAATTTGAGACTATTAATTGGATGGTTGACTCCTGTATGCAAATGGACTGAAGTCTATAAAAATGTGACATCATATCCAAGCCCTCTTTTTACTTCCATCATGGAGCCACTCAGGCAGGACTGGGGCCACTGGTACTGGCAGGGTGTGACGACCTTTCAGTAAATACCCCTAACTCTGTGTGATCTCTGTTCCACCTCCTCAAGGCAACAGTAGTTTATACACAACCTAGAGTTAGGATTTGAATAGGTAGAGGAGCGTTGCTCCGAGCTTGTCGTCCAAAGCGGTAAATCCAGAGCAAGCCCCGTGCCTCAGTGACTGCCACAGCCCGTGTTTCTCGGCAGGCTGACGGGCAGCGAGCCGCTGACCATCCTGCCCGTGACGTCGGAGATGGAGGAGGCGGCCGCCAAGGCGCACTACAAGGTGTGTGACCGCCTGAAGCTGGAGAAGAAGCAGCGGCGCATGTGCCGGCGCGACCCCGGCGTGGCCGAGACGCTGCTGGAGGCCATCAGCATGAGCGCCCTGGAGTGCCAGTACCAGTTCCGCTTCGAGCGCTGGAACTGCACCCTGGAGGGTCGCTACCGCGCCAGCCTGCTCAAGAGAGGTGAGTCTGGGGGTTGGCTGCCTCTTGGGTGTTGTTGGAACACGTAAAGTTTGGGGTTGTGAGCTTGTTGTGGTTTCTGGGAGTGACCCATTGCTTAGCTGTTGGTGTCCGAATTGTTCCCGCTGACTCAGAGACCCTGGCATGGTGCCCAAGGATCCTTGAGGGCTGGACTTGGGTCCTTGGAGAAATTTGCCAATGTTGCAGGAAGAATTACAAGTCACACCAAAAAATAAGTACAGTATAAATTAGACTGTTGGAAGATAGAAAAGTGATTTTTTAGAAATGTTTCTATTAACAGGCTCGTGGTTAAGATGGAGGATTTGGGGCGTGGTTCTTCATGCCAGCCATGTTAAAGTGCCACCTTGGCATCCTTCGATTGGATGGGGACAAAACTAGACATTACAATAAGATTGAAGTGTATTGGGAATTAATTGTAAATATCTAACACGTAATTTGGAGTATAAAAGATAAGTTCTGCCCTGGATGTCTAGCTAGACAGGTTGCTGTTAGCTGGGCAAAGAATTCCTGAGCTAAGAAATAATAAGCAATCCTTGAAACCTCAAAAACCAGCTTCCTGCAGTCTCTCATCAGCCAGCATCAGCGAAAACCTGAATTTTAGACCACCTTCATGTCTTCCTGAGGTGACCTCAAGCATAAAGAGACACCTCAGGCTGTGACAACTAGCAGAAAATTTTGAGAATATGGAAACCATAAGCAAGATTGCAATGAAAGCCATCTTTGTGATACCAAACCTTAGTTACTAAATAACTAGAAGACAATAGGATGGCTGGCAAAAAGTAATCCCCTCTTGACAGAACAATGGTCCAAAGGTAGAGAAGACCCTGCTAGCTTGGCAGAAGGGCTCCAAAGAGTAGTTTTTAGGTTTAAAGTATATACATGGCAATGTAATGGTTCCTATAGGCTGTATGTAAATGCTGTAGGATTTGCATCATGGATTGGATTGGTTAGTGGATATTAGAATATTCAACATAGAAGAAGATTTATTGTAAATGGGAAAATCGCTCTTTTCACTCTCTTACTTCCCTCTCTTTCCACTCTTACTTCTTAGAACTCTCACTACCCCCCACTCTCTCTGCCCTGCTCCAGCTGTGGCTGGCAGCTCCAGCAGGGCCCTTTTCACCCATGCCCTGTGCAATGAACCACAAGTTTCAAGACCTGGCTTATGGAGATCTCTCTGTCTGTCACGACCATCCTGACCACTGTCCCATCGTACGCTCTCCTACAACCCATCTGTCAGGAAAATCAATCCACGGATACCAAAGGTTTATGTCCAAAAAGGAGACAGAGGAGTCATTTTTGCTTTATTCAAATAAAGGGAGAGGCCATGGGGCATCTCCAGTTTTTGGAGGATGCAGCCTCCCTTTTTATCCCAATTTCTCGGCCACATTTCCCTCTCTCTTTCCCACTGTCTGAGGTACTTAAGAGGTACAGATTTCCCAGAATACCTAAGCATACCAGTTTGAAAGCAAAACCAGTGAGAGACTCCAAGTCACAAATACAATTTAATAGGAAAAAAAAAAAAAAAAAGAAAAATGAAATACATGCAAGAGTACAAAGGAAAAACCACTGACAGAGTCAGAATACAACCTGACACCTCGCTGGTTAGGGTGATGGCAGCAGTCCAGATGTGGTTTTGTTGAAGCAATGATCCTGTAGGAAGGTCTGGTAGCTCTTGTCCTCTGGAAACCACTGGGAAAGGGCTGCTTTGGTGTTCCAAATCTCAGTTTTTACCTAGGTAGGAAAGGCTTGGCTCCTCCCCTGGCTGGAGCATCTCCCAGTGGGATGATGTAATTTTATCAGTCATGGCCCATTAACAGGAGATATCTCCTGGAGTTAGGATGGGTTGTGGGAAAGATAAAGAACATTGCCCCATCTGGTTTTTAACAGCTGACCCATTAGCAGAGGATATCTCCCACAGAGATAAGAGTCACTGCCCCACCTGGTTTCAGCAGATGGTGGTAGAATACAAACTTTTGGGCACATCTTTACATTGTAACCTAGCACACTAAGATTCCCCTCTAATGTACAACCCTCCATTTTAATTTTTAATTCTTACGGAATTTATGTTTTTTTCCCCCATTGCATCTTTCATCTTTCAATATCCAATTTCATTTATCAGCAAACCTACAATTTGTTTGTGGAGGCAAATATCTTCTTTCATTTATCTATCAGTGGAATCCTTTCCGTTGTTTCTTTTATCTCTCAGTGCTAGTCTTACCTACCCACAGCTTGTTTGTAAAGACAAATCCATCATTCCTCTCGCTCTGGAGAACACTGCTTTTGACCTGAGGTCTTGGAGAAGGCTTCCAAATTTGAGTGATGGAGTTGGAGTCACAGGTGTGTAATTGAAATAGAAATGGACATGCTCAAGGCCAAGCTCAATGGGTCGTTAAGGAACCTGTTCTAATGGAAAGTGGCAGGAGGGCTTGGAACTCAGTGATCTTTAAGTGTATAATTTCACATGGTGAAGGGTTTTGAATTTGAAATTTTTATAATGTAGTGGTAGGTATGGGACAAGATGGAGGGTTTTGGGTGTTGTTTCCTTTCTGTGTTCTTCCTTCTTCTTGATTTCAGGCAGTAGTTTCTGGTTGGACAGTTCGTGCTGCACTGAGTGTCACAGGAGTTTGGTTATTGGGTCAAAAGTATAAATAATATAGGTGTTAATTATCTGTTGGACTGTTTGGCTTTAAGAGAGCTTGTAACTAGCTAGGTTGATCTCCATTTTGCTCACTTTTAGCTGGTAGCTAGAAGTGTTGCAGAACTCTCTGTACTTTAGATAAGATTTAATAAACAACCAAGTCCAAACACGAGAAATTCGTCTCCTTCATGTTTTTAATCCTGATTCTGAGTGAAGACGGAAGAAACTGCAGACAAACCACTAATTAAGAGGTTCAAATACCACCTTTTCAAGTTTTTATCTTCTTTTTTTTTCTTTTTGTAGTTAGAGTTGGGATTAAAGCACTAGAGACGGAATTTCGTGTTCAGTCTGAGATGTTTATTAATTTTTATTTATAGTACAGTGAGCACTATGGCACTTTTAGTTAACAAGCTAAAAATGAAGAAATGGCAACGAATCTCACTCATAACAAGGTCTTTTAAAGCCAAACAGTCTAATTAAAGTCTAACACCTGCATTTTTTTTTTTTACTTTTGACCTAATGACCAAACATCCATGACCCACAGTGGGGCGTTTTCTGTTTAATTAAAGTACTGCCTATACCCAAGAAAAGTAAGGACAATAAGGAAGAAAAACACCCTAAAACTTCTATTTTGTCCTGTACCTATTGCTATATTCTAAAACCCCAAATTCCAAACCCTTCACCATGTGATACTACACTTCTATTCAAACTACAAACAAGTGATTCTAGTTCTATCACTCAATTTTGGAAGCTTTCTCCAAGGCCTTAAATCAAAACCAGTGTTCTTTTGGGGAATCAATACCTGACAGCACAGAAAATTCAAAACTCCCAGGCTTCAGGGTTCCAACAGCTGCCCTCCTCCCCTGCCCTGATGGTCAGGCTGGGCCATCCTTTGCTGGTGCTGCTTGCCCCAAGGTCCACAGAGAGCTCTTTGGAGAGCTGGAGCTCATCCCTGGAAGTGCAGGGCAGGCAAAGAATGTGCTAATGGGGGTAATTTATGGGCTCACCCCTGCCTGCTTCCCACTGCTGGCCCTGGCTGCTCTCCTTGGAGGCTGGAGGTGTTTTGTGCAGGTCTCTGCAGCCAGGAGCTACATTTTGTGCCCATTCCTGCTGGAAATTGAGCTGCTGCTGGAGGAGAGGGTTGGGAAGCTCTCAAAGCTGTCCCCTCTTTCTTTATTATTTTATTTATTTATTTCCTAATTATTTTTCCTATTTTTTTTATGCCAGTCTGTCAGACAAGAAGTCTTTTTTTAAGGAAATAAGGCAAACCAGACTGTTCTGTGCTGTTCTTTTAGAAAGGGGCAAGGGGAACCCTGTCATAGTACAGGGCAAAACCTGCAAATGTCTGTGTGCTGTTACTGCCATGGATGTTAGCAGTGGGTAATTCCCACACCTCTTCCCAGCAGCTCAGGTGGAGATGGCCAGGAGTCAGGAATATTGAAGGAGAAAGTGATATTTTTATTTCTTTTCTTCGTACTACCATAGTCCAGTTTCTCCCTCCCACCCTCCCAGTAAAATCCAGTTCTTATTTCCAGGCTGCAGCCCCATTTTACAGACAGCATGAGAGGGTCTCCAGGGCTTTAGTGACTTCCAGAAAGTGCCACACTCAGCAATGAGCCTGGACCTGGAAAAGCCAGGGTGTGAAGTCTCTAAAGATAAGAGCAGAGGTTTGCAGGGCTAATTAGTGAGAAGGAGTAATTCAGAAGCACCAGGGCTTAACTAATGCACTGTCACTGACTGGTGGAAACAAGGAAAGTCCTTATGAAACCCAAGAGGTCCAGCCAGAGCTGCAAGACATTTAAAAATATCCCTGCATGCCAGAGGAGTCCCTGGATTAGTGGTGCCTTGGGGAAGCCAAGCACTTTCTCATGCTGACACCTGGAGGCCACAGCTCGTTCCTTCAGACCTGCCTGTCCCCTGGCCAGAGTTAAAACCCCACGGAGACCCCCCCAGGGCAGCCCTTGTCAGGGACCCAGGTAATAAATGTGAGCTCTGGGGGCTGCAGGGCTCTGCTGCTGTCTCATTCTGCCATGGTTTATATCCCTGCAGCATCTCTGCCCTGCCCCAGTGCTGTAAATCCTTCAGCTGCTGCTCCCCAGCAGTAACACAGTGCCCTGTAAATCTTTCTCCTCCTCTCCAGGAGCTGCTGGTTCCTGGTTCAGCATTGCAGCAAGGGATGGTCCAGGGCAAAGGCTGACATGTATCACCCACCAGGGCACAGCTTTCCAAATTCATCCCTGAGGGCTCGTGTCATCTCCTCCAGGACTTTGCAGGGAGAAGGGAAAAAGGGAAAAAAAACCACTTTGTTCACTTTTTTCACTTAAAAGTTTCTCCCTCTGCTTTTACACTTAGGTCACCAGAGCAGCTCTGGCTGCTGGTTTGCAGTTTGGGCTGATGCAGCCCCGTTTCTTAAAATAACAGAGGATTGTTTAAGGGACTCGTTATCCTCTTTGGATACTCGTGCACAATTTTGGAAATGGCTGAAACTGGATAGCCAGGGCAGGCAGACTGTCAATGCACTGGGGCTTAGAATGCCTGCATTGATTTAAAGCTCATTATCTTGTTACAAAATATCTTGGTGCAATCAAATAGTGCGTGGTGGAGATGGCTTTAAAATCTGGCCAGAGCCAAATGTCACATGGAGCTCGTTGGGAGCTGCCTGTGGGTGAGATGATCCCAGTGCTGATGGGCACAGGGAATTTGGAAAGCTTTCAGTGATGGAGAGGCTGGGCTGCTAATTAATCAATTAAGGCTGATGGCTGTGAGTGAAGAGTGCAAGGCCAGCTTGGATGGGGCTTGGAGCAATCTGGGATAGTGGAAGGGGTCCCTGCCCATAGCAGGGGGTGGCACTGGATGGATCTCAGGGTCCCTTCCAACCCAAACCATGCCATGATTGCAGTCTCAGACCTCCAGGAGAGAGTTTGCACACCCCATCCCACTGAGGATTCTCTGTTTTACACTGGTACCTCTTCATTCTGTGCAGCTGTGGCAAGAATCCTCCAGCCCAGCAGCACAGAGTCTGGGCAACATCTGTCTGTGGTAGTGGCATCCCTCTGACAGGCATGTGGGCAGTCTGACCTGGGGTGTCATCCTGAGAAAAATAGTTTACAAAGGATGAGAGATGCTTAGAAGGCATTTTCTAGGAGTGATCTGGATACCTATGAGGGTTTTTTTGAGTGAATTAAGAATTCTCTCACTGCTCCCAGTGAAGTATTTACAATGCTGAAGGTGTTTCTGGACTGTCAGAGGACATGGTCTGACCTCAGAGAGAAAACAAAATCTGTTATTTTAACTCTCACCTCTCTTTGCAGTGTCCTCATTGAGTGTAGAGTTGAACCCTTTTTATTTTAATGTTTCTAGTGAGGAAAAGGTTCCTGTTCTCCTTTTCCAGGTGAGCAGTAGAATGATTGGATAATTCCTACCACAATCTGGGAGAAAGCAGAACCTCAGAACCCTTGGGAGGACCAAACCTCAGTCTCCTGGGCTGGGTTTTCATCAGTCTTCCTGCTCCTGGGAGTGTTTTGGGGAGGCAGACTCTGGGAATGGCCACATGAATTTGCTTGGAGTGTCATGACCCTCCCAAGGAACAGTTCCAAAAATGACCTGGCAGTGTCTCTGCATGTCCTTGGTTGACACACCAGCTCTCAGATATATCCACTACTGTCACCATCCACTTGTGTTATTTTTGAGTGGGGGATTTCTTGAGTCCCATCCAAAGCTGGTCTGGAATTGCATCTCAAATATGCAGTCGTTTACAGCTTCCATAGCTGGAGAATGGGCAGCTATAAATACTGCCATGTTTGCTTTTCATTTCTGGCTTTTGTAATTTGGATTGAAACCTTGGGTCCCTCTGGGTGTCATTTGCCTGCTGGGGGAGTGGATGCTGTCACATCCCTGTAGGTGAGTGTGGAGGTGTAGAGAAAGGAAGGTTTGAGGTATAAACTGTTTTTTTTTTTTTAATTGAGGTGCTGTTCTGGGTGACACATCTGCTTCCCAGCCCTCAGATGTCTTCTGTCAGCAATTCTGCTGGTCTGCAGTAGGACCCAGTGATTTGGTTCAGGAGGAGAGGGAAGAATGAGGAGGACTGGAAGGTCTGTGCTGGGCTCCTGCTGTTTGGTGTCCCTTGGCAGCAGCAGTGGTGCCTCCATGTCCTGCCCAGCTCTTCATGGAGTCAAACAGTGCTTTGGCTTTGAGGGGACCTTAAAGCTCCTCCAGTTTCACATTCCATTAGACCAGGTTGTTCCAGGCCCTGTCCAGCCTGATCCTGCACATTTCCAGGGATGGGGCAGCTCTTGCTCAGCTCTTTCCATTTTCAGGCAGAGACTGTGAGTGACAGCCACTGAGCTGCCCTGATTCCATTTGCATTCCTGGACCCTGGCTTGTGCCACCTCTGTCCATCATTGCTTGCCCTCCCCATGCCCTCTTCACCATCAATGATCCAGCAGAACTTTCCATGCTTTGAGGGTCAGGAGCACAGACCAGGTTTTTCCAGTGGTCCCCACCGCAGGAAGAACAGGCAGAAACTGATGCCCAGAAAATTCTACCTGAACTTGAGGAAGAATTTTTCTGGGCAGTGACTGAGCAGTGGTGTGGAGTCTCTGGGGATATTCCAGAGCAGTCTGGATGTAATCCTGAGCCCTGTGCTCTGGGATGGCCCTGCTGGAGCAGGAGGTGCCACCAGATGCCCACTGTGGTCCCCTCTTTATCACTCTGCTATTCTGTGACACTGCTCACACTCTTCTCCTGCTGGAGTCAGTGAGCCAGAGGTTTCTGAATTCTTCAGAGAGAAATCAGAATGCAGGGATTGAATTAAAAGTGTGAGTTCTAGTGAAGGCTGAAAAACATGCTGTTTTCAGCAGAGGCTCCATGACCATAATTGTAGACACTGCTTGAACATAATAGAGCTATAGTAAGAATATTGCTTACATTTTTCAGATAGAACAAGATAGATTGTATGGCTAGTCAATATGTTTAACACCTAGAGTGTTAAACTAGAATTCCAGTAAGTTAAGAAATGGTGATGTGAGTTTGTGTCTTAGCTTGTTGAGAAGATTCTATATAAGATTTTGAAGAGATTCTATATAAGAGTATTGAAAAGAATCAGTGCTTTTTTGCCATTTACTTTTTGCCATCTCTTTTCTGCTTATCTTTTCAAGACTAGCATGCTTCTGCAATAAATAACCTTGTAGCAACTACTGGCTGCTTTACTCACTTAAGACAACCCAACAAAGTTGGGTCATAACCTCATGTTCTCCCAGTGGGATTTCCCTCCATTTCCTGATGTTCTTTTCCGTTTTTGGCTGGAATGAGAGCGTGTCCCTGGTGTCCCTGCAGGTTCCTGTACACCATCTCCTCTGCAGGGCTGACCCACACCATGGGGTGGGATTTCCCTCCATTTCCTTGTGGTTTTTTTTTCCTTTTTTGGGCTAGAATCAGAGCATGTCCCTGGTGCAGGTTTCAAGGATACAGCATTCCTGTGCACCATCTCCTCAGCAGGGCCGACCCACACCATGGCATGGGACTTCCCTGAAATTTCCTGGCATTTTTCTCCCTTTTGGGCTGGAATGAGAGCATGTCCCTGTGTCCCTGCAGGTTCCTGTACACCATCTCCTCAGCGGGGCTGACCCACGCCATGGGGTTGGATTTCCCTCCATTTCCTTATGTTCTTTTCCCTTTTTGGGCTGTCTGGTGTCCCTGCAGATTGCTGTACACCATCTCCTCGGCAGGGCTGACCCGTGCCATGGGGTGGGATTTCCATTTCCTGGTGGTTTTTCTCCCTTTTGGGCTGGAATCAGAGCGTGTCCCTGGTGTCCCTGCAGGTTCCTGTACACCATCTCCT
Organism: Erithacus rubecula; assembly: GCF_903797595.1. Classification (NCBI taxonomy): domain Eukaryota; kingdom Metazoa; phylum Chordata; class Aves; order Passeriformes; family Muscicapidae; genus Erithacus; species Erithacus rubecula. Next base: position 1,731,380 of record NC_136689.1, on the reverse strand, counting down.
CAGCGGGGCTGACCCACACCATGGTGTGGGATTTCCCTCAATTTCCTGGCATTTTTCTCCTTTTTGGCTGGAATGAGAGCGTGTCCCTGTGTCCCTGCAGATTCCAGTACACCATCTCCTCTGCAGGGCTGACCCACACCATGGGGTGGGATTTCCCTCCATCTCCTGCTGTTCTTTCCCTTTTTGGCTGGAATGAGAGCTTGTCCCTGGTGTCCCTGCAGGTTTCAAGGAGACAGCCTTCCTGTATGCCATCTCCTCAGCAGGGCTGACCCACGCCCTGGCCAAGGCGTGCAGCGCGGGGCGCATGGAGCGCTGCACCTGCGACGAGGCGCCCGACCTGGAGAACAGGGAGGCCTGGCAGTGGGGAGGCTGCGGGGACAACCTCAAGTACAGCAACAAATTCGTCAAGGAGTTCCTGGGGAGGAAGCCCAACAAGGACCTGCGAGCCAGGGTGGACTTCCACAACAACCTGGTGGGCATGAAGGTGCGTTGGAGGTGGGGGGGGTTGCACTGTTTGGGGGTTTTGGGGGGAATAATGGTGGTTTTGGGTGTGGAACAGAGTGTTGGGTGTGAAGTGAATGGGGTGATGCTCTTTCTGGAGTTTGGGTTGGTTTTCACTGTGGATAACCCTTGGAGATAGAAATGGGACTGATTCTAGGGAATATGAGATGGAGACAAAGATTGCTGGTTTCCCACAGGAGGAGAGGATTTCACACCACAAAGGGGTGCAAAGAAGGTTCCTCAGTCTTGCATGGAATAGAACATGGAAGAAAGGTTTTATGCTGCCACTTCTTCTTGAGGGATGCCTCTCTTGCAGCTGTTCAGTGTAGCATCTCCTTGGCCAGGTTTCTTTATAACTGGCTGGAGAAACACCTGGCTGGGAACCAGGGTGGAGAGATTAATTTCTGGCTGACCTCAGACCTAAAAGTCCCTTCTGTTTTATCTTCTGGCAGTCACCTAGAACAGGAGATGGTGCTTGGTTGTAGAGTCAATTTTTCTTTTCCTATCTTTATCCTCTCTTGCTGCACTTTACACCTGTGAGCTGCCTGGGGGCTTCCCTGCAGGACTGCCAGAGTTCAGGAAGCATTTGGATGATGCTCTGGGGCACATGGTGTGATTTTTGGGTTTGTGCCGTGCAGGGCCAGGATTTGGAATTGATGATCCCTGTGAGTCCCTTCCAGCTCAGCATTTTCTGTGACAGATGTAAAGGACAAAGTGTCTGCAAGCCCTGGGTCATCCAGCAAGGGGGAAGAGGAGAGGGCTTTCCACCTTCTCCCATGATATGCTTGGCTGTACCTACCCTAGAGTTGCTCCAACACGAAAATCCCCCAGATTGGCCAGCACAGGTGCTCAGGATCAGTGTTTCATTGCACCAACCTCCAAGGGGGACATACTGCAGGGCCAGAAATAGCCCTCCAGCCTTGTTATTGTCTGTGTGATTGGATGCAGGCTTGGGGCTGGGATGGGGGACCTGGGTCTCCAGTTTCCCAGGCAAATGCAGCCCAGCCAGTTGTGCATTCTAGGAATGGCCACCCCAGCTCAGTTGTTGCTGTGTCTATGTATAAAATGTCATTCCTCACGATGGAATTGGGGCATTGGGGAATGCCACCAGCCAGGGCTGGCCAGCAAAATGTCTCCCCCTCTCCCCACCACCAGATGCTCCTAGACAGCGCTGAGATCAGGATTAGAAATATCCTGGATTTAGCTGGTGTCTGGTTTTGGCTGACAGCTTTCCTGCTCTGGATTAAAGGGCTCAGTGTCTCTGAACTCCTCAGCAGTTCTTTGACGTGTGAAATGGGCTTTGCAGGATGATGAGACTTGTTTCAATCCTTGTGTTGGTTGCTCTGTCCCATCTTTTGGAGCTGAGTGTGTAGCAGATGGGGCTGGCAATGGAGAAGATGGAACACACAGGCTGTGATTCCATGCTGGATCTTTCTGTGAGATGTCCTGGCTCTCCTCTCATTCCCAAGTCACACAATACTCACCAAAACCTCCAAGGATGTGACTTCAGCTGCCACTGGCAAGTCCTTGTAGCTCCAGGAATATCCACCAACAGTGGCAGGGCTAAAAAACCTCCCAGATGGGTTTCACCCAACTCCCAGTGTTCCCAACCCCAAGAGCTGCAGTCAGGATGTCCACATGGCTGAGGCCACTCTTGGATTTAAGATTTGTGTCCTTTATTACCCATCTGTGCTCTACACTGCCTGCCTTTGAACTCCAAGGATGAGCTGGAGGGCTTGAACCTTCCCTTCTGTGTCCTGATCCTTGTAGTTAGCTCCCAGGGGAAGATGCAGGACTCTCCAGCATCCTCTGCCTCCACTTCCCCTGGCACAGTCGGACTCTGGCAGTGGTTTCAGAGTGTGAGACCTGCAGCTGAACAGCTGAGTAACAGTTGTGACAGTTGTCCAGACACCCAGAGCCCTCCTGGCAGTGCAAGTCACAGACCTTTGCTGCAGGTCAGTGATCCAGTGTTCCTATTTTCGTCCCCCACAACGTGTCTGTCGAGTTGGGATTGCTGTCTGCAGCTTTCCTTTGCCCGTTTGCAGCAGCAGTTGAAATGATTTCTCTGTTTGTGCTGCTGGAATAATTCATTGTGCTGTGGGGTGGTTGAAAGGCAAGCCAAGCAGCTCTCCAGGCTCCCAGCACCACCAGGGAAGGAGGGAATGTTGAGAAGGAAGCTTTCAGGAGGGTGGTGGTTGAAGATCAGGAGAACACACATTTATCTGGTTGGGATATGTGGCCCTGAACCACTGGCACAATTCATTGTCACTAAGATGATGATCAGAGATGAGGACCCAGGCTGCCTTTGTGGCTACAAAGTCAAAACTTGGGAGTGCTTGCTTCAGATTCCACAATATTGCAGCCTCCTGATGCATCTTTGCCACTGCTTGCTCTCAGGTTTGATCTCTGCTCTTCTTCCTGTTCCCACTAAATCTGTCCTAGTTTGAAGGACAGGTGTCTGCCAATAAAGGCAGAAGCTTCTCTTTGAAATGGAGAATGTAAACACCCTTCCTCCAAATTATTATAATTGTGAAATTAAGGGGCTCTCAGGCAAAGATATGGGAATTAGGAATAACAATTCTTTACTAGGAAAATTAAAATAGAAATGCAGTATTACAAAGAACAATCCCAAACCCTGCCAGAGTCAGAATCCAAGCTGGCACAGTCAGTCAGTCAGGGTGGTGGCACAGTCCCATTCCATGGTGCTGCATCCTCCTGCAGGGGCAGATGTGGTTCAGCTGGAGCAGTGCTCCTGGAGAAGGTGCAGTTTCCTCTGAAGCTCCAGGGATGATGTGGAAGGGTCTGGCTTTCCTCTGGAATCCAGTGGAAAGAAGGGACCTTGGTGTCCAAAATCTCAGTTTTTCTCTGGGTAGGAAAGGCTTGGCTCCTGCCCTGGCTGGAGCATCTCCCAGTGGGATGATGGAATTTTATCAGTCATGCACTGGGACTCACTGGCCATGAACAGGAGATATCTCCTGGAGGGAGGATGGGCTGTAGGAAGATAAAGATGATTGCCCAGCTGGTTTAAAGATGCCCATTAGCAGAGAATGTGTGCCAGGAGATAAAGATCACTGCCACACCCAGTTTTTAACAATGGCCCATTAACAGGAGATATCTTCCACAGGGATAAGAATTGCTGCCACACCCAGTTTTTAACAATGGCCCATTAACAGGTGATACCTCCTGGATGAAGGGTGGGTCATGGGAAAGATAAAGATGATTGCCCAGCTGGTTTAACGATGGCCCATTAGCAGAGAATGTGTGCCAGGAGATCAGGGGCACTGCCCCACCCAGCTGCAACAGATGGGGACGGAATTCACATTTCTGGCCACATCAACCCAACACACCTGTAAGTGCAGGGATGAGAGGATGGAGGCTGAGAGCACTGCTGCATTCCTTGCTGAGTTGATGGATATTTTCCTTGAGGAAGGTAGGGAGTTAAAAATGATTCTCAGCACATTTTCTGTGTCTTAAAAGGAGCTGCTCACCAACCAACTGCACCAGTGACTGCAGCAGTCTGAAACCACTTTGGGCTAACCTGGTGTGGTTATTGGAACAATAACTCATCTGGGTTTGATTTGGGGTGGATCAAAGACACTCTAGGAGTGCAGACAGCCTTGATTTGTGCCATTTTTGGAGCTGAACAGTTTGGAGCTGGAGTTCTTGCAGTGTGTGTGTTCACTGGGGGAGTGGAGAAGTCCCTATGAAAGCTAGAGCACAAGCTTGGTGGTCTCCCACTAATTCTTTACATGTCATTTTTCCCATCTAATTACTCCCAAACGTGGCAAAACATACAAACAGTCCCTTGAGACCCAGCAAAACAAGGACTGACTAATTTGGCAAGCAGCCCTCTCCCCTCCTGGTCACCACAGCAGTTTCTCCATGGTGCCACAGCAGCAAACAATCCGTGTGTTTCTGCAAGGGTGACATGATCCCATCCCGCCTAGTTTTAGTGTCTCTTGGTAGACGTTCTCATTTAATTATGATTTTACTTCTGCTTTTTTACAACCTTGATGGGCTGCCTGTAATTTTGCTGCCACCAGTGAAATAATCACTGAACATGTTGTGCCCGTGGTGGCTCACCAAGTTATATGATATGAGCTCAGTGGTTAATGAAAGGGCGAGCTTGTCTAGTGTGAGGATGAGGTAATTAGACCAGGACTTCTCCAGCCTTCTCTTTATTGAAAAGCAGGAGTTCTGAATAGGCCACTTATTAAAAAAGCAATTTCCCTTCCTTTGCCAGATCTACTCCCCTTCATTCAGCCATTCTTTCCGAGGGGTCTTGGGTGGAGAGGGTGTTTTGGGGGGAGATGTGTGTGTGGAGGGGATGGGGGAGAAGTCAACTCTATTAAAGCTCCATTGCCAGCAATGAAGTTTCTGAGTCATATTAAATGAAGCCCAGGCAGCCTTGCTAAAGCTCTCATCTTCTCTCTGTGCTCCCCCCTTTTCCCCCTTGTACACACAAGTGCAGCCCTCTTTTGTAACCCATTAATGAAAAGGCTGAATATTAGAGCACTCAATTAGTTCCACTGGGCTTGAGTAAGTGATGTTTTAATTAAATTTGCCCACTTTCTCAGCAAAGTATCATTAAACATGACTTTCCAACTCCCTCTCTGGAGCGTTGCTAAGTTTCTTAATCCCAGGAGTGCTGACCTCTTCCAGAGGTATGTCTGGTCAAGCATGTCTTATAGATCCAAGGGGCACAATTAAAAGGGGCTGCTGTTACCCTAGGAAAAAAAAAAAAAAATTATCATGTTCTCATTGCCTTTTTCCTTCATCCTTCCAGAAGGAGGGATGTAAACCTTTGCCTGAAGTGTATAACCACAGTTGTCTTGAGAGCTGGGAGTGTTTAATACAAAATTGTGGGGAGGCAGAATTGGAGAACAAGAAAAGATCTCTCCTTAAGCAGTTTCCTGCTTTGAAACTGGTTCCTTTCATGAGGCTTCATTGTTTTGTTTTGTTTTTTTTTTTTTGCACAAGATGATTTGGTCTGTGCAGAGCAAGTGTTTGTGAAGGATCACACAATCCTGGAATGGCTTGGGTTGGCTTGTCCCATCTCCCTGTCATGCTCCTTGTCACCCTTGTAGGCTTCGAATCCAGACCCATCCTGAGACAGCTACACCTGAAACCATCTGGGATGCTCTGGAGAGGATGGTGGGAGGTGCCTGGACTTCCCCTTGCTGTTGACTTGCTTATTTTGGAATTCCATGTGAGGAATGGCTTTTCCCCCCAGGCAGTGCTGGCAGGGACCTCTCTGGAGGGCTGGAGATGCACTCTCCATATCAGGGAGATGTTTGCCCAGCTATCATCTGTCTGAGGAACTTCATGAGCTATCACATAACACGTTATCAGAGCATGCCACCCTCTTCATTTCTGGAGCTCTGCTGGGCAGAGGGGGGAAACTGAGACCCAGAAAGATTAAGTGACTCACTAAAGGTCACACACAGGCAGAGGGAGGCACAACTCTCCTGTTGCAGAGGCAGTGTTTACAAGCACTGCCCATCCAGTCTCACACAGTTCCTACTCCTTAACACAGTTCAAATTGAACTCCAGGTTTTGCTGCACCCTCATGATGTGTAATAATTGCTGTTTTGGAACTTTATCCACTTGGTGCATGAAAAAAAAAGAAAATAAAAAGGAAAAAAGACTTAAAGCATCCTTTTGGCAGTTTTTTTTAGGGATGTGTTTGCAGTGAGAAATGGGGCATCACGTGTTCACCAAGGTACAAATCAAACCCAGCAAATAACAGCCTGAGAAGAGCTCTTAACATACAGATCAGTTTTCAGGGCCACCACTGGTATTAATTGCTGCAGGTTATGACAGGTAGGAATGCCCAGGCGTGCTCTCTGGATTTTCCTCTCCTTTCAGGCTGAGAATGGCTCAGCCAAAGCCTTTCTTAGGCCTGGAAATCAATACTCTGGAAAAAAATTGCTTGCTGTGTCCCATAAGTGATTGCAGTTGGTTGTTTATGTGGAGCTTTTTTAGCATGGGAAGCATGCTAGGAATACTGAGCATGGGGAAAATACTTCTGAAGTTCTCAATTTGAAGTAGGGTTATGTTGTTCTATGATTAAATGTTTGTATTTTAATACCTATGTCACTAAAATATGAGTGTTCCTGTTTTTTGAAGAGGGAAGGGTGGTGGGAGGGGAAAACTGTTCTGAAACAGCAGGTTGAGAACAGGATGAAAAGAATGATTTTTTTTAGCAAGGTAGGAGAAAAAAAAAAAGGACAGCTTCTAACAATCTGTGAAACTTCAATAATTCAGGCAGTGGCATTGAAGGGACAAGTCTGGTGCACTGGCTGTGTGTGGGGACCGTGGCTGCTGTCCAGACAAACATTAATACTTGAGCAGAGAGAATGACTAAGCCTGTTTAAATTGAAGAGGGCTCTGCACACGGGGCTTGGAAGGGCTTGGATTTGTGGGGAGGCATCCCAAAGCCCTCTCCAAAGGCAGGCAAGGCTTTTCCCTGGGCGAGCTGGCCCCGAGGAGGAGGGTTTGCTGCCTGCTGTCCCCCCAAGCATAGCGAATGGTTTGAAGCCCTGGAGCCTCAGCCCAGCCATGACGACAGCGATGAGCGAGGAATTCCCACGGCTGCATGTCCACCCTGCACTGCTGCTGCCCAGACAAAAAACAAAAAAAAAAAAAAAACCCAAAAAAAAAAAAACCCCAAACCACCCCCAGAGCCCCGTGACCCAGCTGGGAATGAATGGGAATCCTGTGCTCGGCTGAAACACTGAGAAATTGTGTGTTGCAGCATGTCTGAGACTGATCATGACGGGGGCACTGGGGCTGAGCTTCCTTGTGGGGAGGGAGGATTACATGTTGCATAGCAATGCTCTGCTGTGATCCCTTCTGCCCGTGGCTCCTTGTAAAGCCACTTGGGAAGGCAGTCCAGCAGTGCTATCTGATTTCCTCTGAGCAGCAAAGCTCAGGAAAAATGGTTCTGTCTTGCTTTGTGTTTTCCTTACTCTGTGTGTTGGGTGTTCTCACAGCAAGGTCAGTGGGAATTTGTGTTCCTGAGTCAAGCCAAATAGCTCAAAAAATACTCATTTTCGTCCCAAACTGTTCTGTTTGAGACTGCCAAACCATGTGGTTGCTCAGAGGAGAGTGGGAGGACAGAATTTTCACGTGTGATGCCATCCCTGACCCAGCACTTGTCTTTGTCTGGCTTTGTTTTCATGGTAGGAGCTCTCTACAGCACCCAATACTAAAAGGATGCTCCTCATTGCTGTTACTCCTGAGTTACTACAACCCTGCTGCTGTGTGGTGGCTGTGGAGTTGGGGCCATGGGGAGCATGAAATATTTTTGTGCCTTGGATTGAAGCTGAGCCATTCTGTTTCACATCTGTGACAAACGTGCAGGTGGCCACATCCTTGGTGTAGACAAAATGATTATTCAGGGGTGTGCTCAGAACAGGTTCAGGGCTGTGTAGGATGCAGGTAAATCAAGCTCTGAACTGTGATGAGCCTTTAAAAGACAGCAGCAGCTACTACATCTCTTGAAATATGATTTTATATGGTAAAACCCTATTCCTCCTCATCTAACCAAGAGGTTTTTTGGGAATAAATATTGCATTTTTCTATCCTGGAAGCCCCTCCAGGTTTGAAAGCACGATCCAGACATCTGTCCCAGGATCCAGCCAACAAAGCTTTCCCCAGCCCTGCTCCAAACAACCTGCTGACTTGGATCAGTCTTGCTCTGTTTCCTGAAGAAACGAGCTGGATTTAGGTGTCTCTGACACAAGAGGAGGAGAGGTGGTTGTGGAAGCTGGGGAGTGGGACGGGAAGCAGAAGGGCTTTGCCAGGATTCATTTTGGCTGGTTGGTGGCTGGGGCCCCAGGCAGCAGTTCCCCATCAGGCAGCAGCTGACTGACAGCAGCAGGGGAGGCTGCCTGGGCAAGGCATTTTTCTGGGGTTTTCACTCCTGCTGCCTCATAACGTTCTCTATCCCATCCTGGTCCTTCCAGGAGGAGGTTTATGGGGCGGGTGGGATGCACTGCACTCAACAGCAGCCCTGTGAAAATCCACACCCTGTGCCTCATGAACTGCTGCATTCATGGGGGTGGGGACAATTGAAACCTTTTATGGTCCACCAGTGCCTGGCACCTGAGCTGTCCCAGCCTCCAGCTAAAAGTGAGTCAGGAAAATCCAGACTGGGGTTCATTTGGAATTTCGTTTGACCCCAAATGAGGAGAGCAGAATTAATCTACACTTATTACTCCTTGAGGGACCTTTGTGCTGCTGGAGGGACAGCTGGTGTGAGGAGAATGTTTTAAAGCACCTCCATTAGTGCTAGGTGGAGATATTTAGACACCTGAGTCTGGCCCAGAGGGTGGGATTCTGCTCACAGAATCCCCTAAACTGAGGTGCCTCTGTGTGAGCTGGGTCCCCAGGCTCCTGTTGGTGATGGAGGTGTGCTCAGCTGTCAGTGGGAGCCTGGAGAGCTGTTCAGTGGAGCAGGTGTTACCTCACTGCAGGGTCCTCCCCTGACTCTGACAGGAGTTCTGAGGTGTTTCTCAAGCAGAGGTGTTTAAACTCAAGTGTTTGCCTGGGTGAGGTCAACCCTGGCTGCCTGATGTGATTCAAGTGCCTAAACCTACATGCTTTCACCTGACTGAAGGTCTTCTGCCATCAGCCAGCTGCCCATCCATCAGGATCAGGTTTTCCAACACGTGTTGGGCTGTATCCACCAGCCCCACGTGGATGCCTTGGCCGCAGTGCTCCTGCTTCGTCAGCACTCCCACAGAGCTCCAGAGAGCTCCTGACAAGAGCTGCCCCGACTCCACGTTCCCTTCCTGACTTTCATGACCCTGTCTTGTTCAATCAGCTCCAAGCTGAGCCCAGTTGCTGTTGGTTTCTTGCCTTTCCCAACTCCTGCACAATGGGGGTTGTCTCCTTTTCCAGGTGGAGCAGATGCAAGCGCGCTGGGGGAGGAGGAAAGGTTGTGGAAAGCCTGAATGGATGAATGACTGCAGTGTGCAGCCCTTTCCCAAGTATCCCAGCAATTTCTGCCCGGTTTGCTGATGGTGTGGGCGTGAAATCAGGTGTTGGAGCTTTGTTTCACACGAACTCAGCTCTCACTTCTGGGCAGGCAGTGAAACGAGACTTTACACGAGGGAGGGCGCGGGTGAGGGTTGGGGTTTTTCCCACCCCCACGGTGTTGAAATGTGTTCTGCACGCTCTTGTCTGACATTGTGGGATTTCTTGTGGACTTGGCGAGACACTTTGGCACACAAAGCGTGACAGCCCTTCCCCAAGCCATCCCAGCTGAGCGCTATAACCAGCAACACATCTCCCCCTGTAACCCGTCACCGCTCCGAATGCTACTGTGTATTATTGGATTGCACTTGCAAAGGTCTTTGGCTGTCACAGGAATGAAGTGTGACCATTGGACAGGCTCTGCTGAAGGCTGCATTATGCATATTGTCTTTCTAAAAATGTTTCTGGAATATCACAGTTGGGCCAGGCCCCAATTCCGAGTCCATGACCTATTGCACGGTTGCACATGGGGCTCAGCAGGATTTGTGCAGCCAAATAATTAAGAACAGGATGGTCAGGAAATGGACTGCAGCCAGTCCTCTGCTGTCAGGAGGCCACAACGTAGCCAGATGCCATCATGGGTATGGTGGGGGGGTTGTTTTCTTTTTTAGGTACCGTAGATGCCCAAAGGAAGGGCACTTTCAGCAATACTTTGGTACCTTGTCAGGACCCAGCTCTGTAAAACAAACTCTGTTCTCACCCGCTGTTCTAAGGGAGGGTTGTATCTTATCCATTTAAAGCCAATAGGACGTAATTTTGGGGAAGTGGCAGGTTGGGAAAATTAGAAATACAAATCTGTGTTTATAATTTGTGGACAAAATGTGGGGTATCTGTGGTTGTCCAAATAACATCTCGGCTCTTGTGTTCCCATGGAGGTATCCCAGGTGACAGTCTCTCTCTGGAGAAGGGGAGCTGGAACATTCCAGTGCTGTTTCTAAGGAGATGGATGTGGCTTTGTGCCATGAAATATCTTTATTGCAGTTGATTTTTTTAAAGGATGGGACCTTTTGTTTAGCATCAGTCAGTTGATGATGCTAAACTAAGATTACTTCTGCTCATACTTGGGTCTGGGTTCGTGTGGTATGGAGAAGTTTCCTGTTCTGGAGCATGTGCCACCCCACCTCTTTCCACTAAACCAATTTCTTCCACTTTTATATCTTATCTACTTATTACTGACAAAGATAAATAGGTGTCACAATATGTATTAATCTCTTAGTTGTGTCACAGTTTCAGATATCTGTCTACATGATGAGCAGCAGCACTGGACAATCTTTATGTGCCTTTCTAGTATCTTTAATTAGCCAATTAAGCAAAGTTTTTGCAGGTAAATGTCATACTCTGGGAACTAAGAGCCTTTTGAAATAAATATTCCCTGTAGGATGTGTCTTTCAACAGATACCTTTTTGCACAGTCATCAACTTTGTGTCCCTCAAGCGTCTTCTAGAAAATACCGATTTGATTTCTTTGGCCATGACTGATTCTCTTTGGGGCCGTGTGTGTGTGTCTGCAGGTCATCAAAGCCGGCGTGGAGACCACCTGCAAATGCCACGGCGTGTCCGGATCCTGCACCGTCCGGACGTGCTGGAGGCAGCTCTCCCCCTTCCACGAGATCGGGAAGCAGCTGAAGCAGAAATACGAGACCTCGCTCAAGGTGGGCAGCACCACCAACGAGGCCACGGGGGAAGGCGACATTTCCCCGCCTAAAAAATCCATCCCCGGCCACAGCGATCAAATCCCAAGGACTACGGATCTGGTGTACATCGACGACTCGCCGAGTTTCTGCCTGATGAGTCGCTACTCGCCCGGGACCTCGGGAAGGAAGTGTTACAAGGACAAGAACTGCGACAGCATCTGCTGCGGCCGGGGGCACAACACGCAGAGCCGGGTGGTGACGCGCCCGTGCCAGTGCCAGGTGCGTTGGTGCTGCTACGTGGAGTGCAAGCAGTGCACCCAGAGAGAGGAGGTTTACACCTGCAAGGACTGACACATCCCCCCGGGATGGGCCGGCTTGGAGAACTGCCTATGGAGACAAACAGGGTTTGATTGACCTTCTGGGATCTGGAAGCTATGTTGAGACATAAGCACTTTGTAGGGTACAGGTGACCCAGCTGTGTTGCTGTTTTGTTTTGGGGTTTTCTTGTTTTGTTTTTTTGTTTTTGTTTTTCCTGTAGACTGAATTTTCATGAGGTCCAACCATGTGGAAATAAGTGCCTGTCACACTGGGGTTAGACGCCAGTTGACCTTCACCTTCGTCTTCTACGCAGTTTGATGGATCATTTCTTCTTGGAACATTGTTTCAGCCATCCTCCATGAACTCCTGGGCTAAAATAATCCCTTTGGCATAAATATCCTGTACTTCTTTATTCCTGGAGCTCACCCATCTGCTTAGAGATCTGAGCAGATACAAAAGATCCTTTTGCTTTGAGTGCGGTGCTACATGAAGCAGATGCATTTCTCCTAAAACTGGAGAGGGATTTGTAGGGAATGATGGACTCTTCCAGTGGAGTTTCTGCACATGGAGCAAACCAGGCTCTGACAAAGAGACCCACTGGGAGCATCAGCTCTTTAATGACAGCTCCATATCCATGAGCACTGTCACCACATGCAGCTCGAAAATGTTGGGTCCACCACGCTGCCGACAGAAACAGATCCAAGAGAGAGGTTGGGAAGACAGCAGAACACCAGACGTGCCTGTCCCCTTCAGTCCAATCCCACATTCTTTATTTAAAACAATTCACCCAAATGCAGATTCTTTAGCACTATAGCTGTCTTAAATTTATTTTTTTTTAAACCACTAGATACTTTTGTTTCATTTTTCACTTGGCCCATGTTTTTCCTCTCCTCTTCCCGCCTCTTGCCGATGGAGGCCAACCTGTGGTAACTGCTTCAGAAATCCCAACTGGAACTTGTTGAGTCTTATGCCAGCTGAATTTGGGCATTTCTCTTGAGTAGGACAAGAGGAATCCAAATTTCTGAATCTTGGAACCCAGGGCTCTTGCATTGTGGAGCAGCTGTTTTGGCCTGGATCAGACGTCTGGAGGAGTTGACTTTTCTTTCCTAGGTCATCATTCCATTTTCTCTAAACCATGGCAGTGGTACATGACACAAGCTGTATGTAAACCCTATGACCTTAAGATGAATTTTTTTTTTTTTTTTAACCACTAGATCCAGAACTGTATTTTAAAACACACCTGCTAAATCCTAACAAACTGGTGGATTTGGAATAAACCAATTGACACAGAGGCAACCTGAGAGAAGCCAGAAATTTGACTGCAGGGGTTGATCACTCCAATGCTGTGAAACACACGACAATCTCCAGCATTTCTTTTTCACTTGGAAGAGGAGATTTACAATCCAGGACTTGGTGTGCCAATATTCTCCCTATAAAAGTGGATTGGAGGCAGCCAGTGAACGCCTGAAGGAAGCTTTCTAAGGAAAAAATGGGGAGCAGAGGGTGTTTTGTTTGATTTTTGGTAGCAATTATTGATTGTCCAGTAGTAGCAATTTCCACCAATTGTAAGCCATTAATCTGGTATTCAAAAGAGGAGATTCTCAAGCATTAGTAAAAATCAGTAAAACAAAACGAGAGCAACTTCCCAAGATGGACCATTTTTTTCAAAGTATTTTTTTCCTTATTTTTCTTTAATTTTTAATTCCCTCCCCCCAAATTGTAGCCACTAATATTTAAGTTGTTCATATGCATCTGCTGGGAAGGGAAAATATAGATTTGGGGTTTTCTTGGTAACAAATACCTGCAGCTCAGCCTGGCTTGTTGGCATCAAATATTGAGGAGGGGGCCTGGGGAGAGACAGGGTGTTACTCTTCAATAGCACCATGGTTCTGCAAAGTGAAGAAAAATGTCTCTTTTTTTTTTGGTGTTTCCTTATTTGCTGTACAATTCTAGAGGTTGGGATAATGCTGGAGGGAGTGAGGATGGAATCCACATGTGGAATTCCCACCCTCCACCCCAGCAAAGCACCAGGAAGGTCTCACAGCTTTTGGGAAAGTCACCCTTGAGCAGTTTATCTAATGGTTTAAAAAATAAATTGCCTAGAAACCTATTATTCAGTGTGTATATATAGATATATATACACACCCTGACACATAAATATATATATATATAAATATTGAACATTTATTTATTGTAAAGCCCTTCAGAAGGACCTTCTTATGGTTTCAATGTGGTATTATGTTAAATTCTCTTTTTCCCTCTGTCTCTCTCTCTCTCACACATATGTGCAAACTCACTGTTACATTTTTGTGTGTTCTAGAATAGCTCTTCCCCTCCAAAGTAAAACCAGATCCAAACCTGCTCAAAACAGGAATTTTGGGGTCTGAATTACTATTTCTGGCCCCATTCTTTTTTTTTAAAATCTATTCTTAATTAAAGGAGGGGCCCGCAATTTATGTGCATTATTATTATTATTAATTATTATTATTATTATTGTTATATTTAAACCATGGGCCTCATTTTCCTCCTTTTCACTGGTGTCTCTGTCTCCATTGACCTCACTGGAGTAAGTCCACATTGCACTGGTGTGAGAGGAGAATGAGTCCCTAGAAGCAGAAGAGAGGGGAGTGTTGGCATGGATATCCTGGCTGAGAAAATGCCAGGATGGGATGGGACAGGGCAGCTTGGTGTGTTCAGCAGTGTGGGGGAGAGAGAGATGGGTGGGAAACAAGGCAGATTGTCCAAGCTTGTCTAGAAGAAATCAGCAAAGAGTGAATGAACTACTGAGTGAAAGAGCTCTTCTGTGTATTATAACTCACGCACTGAAGCCTGGATGCTTTCTGTAAGTATTTAAAAAATAATAATAAAAAAAAGGACAAAAAAAGACAAAAAAAAAGAATAACAAAAAAAAAAAACAAAACACACCACAAATTGTATTTATGTTCATGTGGATATAGTACTTGCCTGTTATATAATGTAAATAGCAAGGTTTATTCTCCTGTGGTTAAAAAAAAAAATTATAAATAAATAGTAGCGAGGCACATGTGTTAAATGTATAGGCAGTGTATAAAATATACTAACACTCTGAAATCAGGAGAACTTGTCTTCTTGGCCTTTTGACCTAGGGTGGTAAAACAAATGTGGGTTATTTTTCTTCTCCCCCCTGCACCACGCTGTGGGTGTGTTTGGAATGGGGGGTCTTTAATTCCAGCATTTTCCAATGTTTGCCTTATCCTTGAAGAAGGAATGGGGGCAAAAGCCTCCTTTTGGAAAAATCCAGTGGAACTGCAGTGGGAGCTGGGAGAGAAGATGTCAAACCATCTCAAAACCCTCTGGAGTGCTAGGCCTGGGTTTTGTGATGGTCAGAGATGTGTTGGAGTTGAATTAACTCATGGAGTGCGAGTGCTACTCCATCCACAAGTCTGGAAAACCCTAAGTAGGAGACTGGGAACTCCTGTGTAAAACACTGGGGAGTGTCCTGTAAAACCTTTTTTGTCCCAGCTGGATTCAACTGGATTTTTCCAGAGAGGCTGATTCTGCCACCACACCATTGGATCTCCAGTGCAATTCAACGAAATTGCT
Organism: Erithacus rubecula; assembly: GCF_903797595.1. Lineage (NCBI taxonomy): Eukaryota > Metazoa > Chordata > Aves > Passeriformes > Muscicapidae > Erithacus > Erithacus rubecula. Next base: position 1,716,304 of record NC_136689.1, on the reverse strand, counting down.
CAGTTTTGTAAAACTACTTCAGCGGTGGATTTGGGTCCCTGAACTTTTTCATGGTGTCATTTCTTATATATATATATATGTATTAAAAAAAAAAAAAAAAGTGCAAAACAACTTCCCCCCTTTTTGTTATCCCCAGAGAAACAGGATTTTGCTCAGATGTAACTGGAGAAGGACGGATGGGTGGAGGGGAGATCTCTGGTTCCTGACCCCCTTTCACCCCCTGTTCCCCCAAAAGTGTCAAAGTGTTGGTTCTCCTAAGCTGATCCAGCCCAGATCAGTTTTGGGGTGGGGGGGGTGCAACCATTATTTATATAACTTTTTTATTAATTTTTTTAAAAAGAGAAGTTAGCTGATGGAAGAATATTTTTATTGAATAGTGCATTTTAGTTATGTCAGAAATATAAAAAAAAAAAAGTATATATAATATTTTTGTAAACAAGGCAAACTGAAAATGTTTGCTGTTTTATATTAGAATTTTCTATTAAAAGAAATAAAAACCCACAGAAATAATTGTTGCACCCGTCATCTGTTTTTTAACAAGCTTCTATTCTGTGTGACTGACTCATTTGTGGTGGATGTGGAGAAATGCAAAACAAGTCCTAAACATTATGTTCTTATCTTCCAGTTATCAAAAACTCCAGTTGGCGAAACATGCAGTGTTTAATCAAAGGGGTTTTTTAATTATTACCATAATTAATGCTGAAAAAAATGAGTTATGAAAAATGAGTGGCTTTTAATAGAAGTATAAAATAATCTACCCCAAAAATTCAAGTTTACCCTTTTTTTTTAGTTGAACATCCTCTTTTTGAGATGGGTCTGGATGGAGGAAATCCCAAATTTATTTGCAATAACTGGGGATTTGCCATTGAGCTCAGTTGGCTTGGGAAGAAGGGCTCTTAAAAAGATGGGGAAAATAAAATCATAATCTGAGTAATTTGGAAGGTTAAATGAAAAGGACCAAATTCCAGACTTGATCCAACACCAGCAACTTTCATCTCTTTGAGTGGGGCAGTGTAAAACTGGGGAGCTGGGGATTTGATCTGCTGTGATTCAGGAAGTTTTTCCATCACCTTGGGAAGCAGGGAGTGATTTATGAGCCCCTTCTTTTCTAAAGAACACTTGGGATTGCTGGTTTGGAGACCTGAGCAGGGGCTAAAATAATTCCTGAGGAGTTTTTGTTGCCAAGCAGCTCGTTGACATCTGCCTTCCTTCAGCTCAGGTCTGGAATTCCTCTGTCCGTCGTTTTTCAGCTGCCCAGTTTTAGGGAATATACAGTCGGGTGCTTTGGCTGGGCTAGGCTTGGATGAGACCCCAGATGAAGGGACAGATTTCTCAAGGGTACTTTCATGGAGTAGAAGCTGCTTAAGGTGATTTTCTGGTGGATTATGGTGCCTGTGAAAAATTCCTCAGTTGATGCTGCAGTAAAATCCGGTCTGTTCTGTACCCGACGGAACAGGTGCAGTAAAGCTCCTCATTCCTGGTTTATCCAGCTCTGCAGGCACATCTGTTGGGTTGAGTCTGGCTTCTGTGGCCAGCTCATCCTGGATTTCAGTTTTTAGGATGCTAATTAGGTGATGACTTTTTAAAAAGTGACGTTTTCCCACAAGAAATGCAAGATACGACCTTTCTGGACCACGTTGCTCAGTGTGGCACGGGATGAGGTCCAGAGGAATCACAGCAATCAGGGAATGTTTGGGCTTGGAAGGGGTCTTTAAGATCCATCTCATTCCATCCTCCTGGTTGAATCTGCTCAACCCCCTGGAACCTGGATATTAGCACTGAATTGCTTTTAGATCTATTTTTCACCGACTGACGTTGTGTTTGACCAAATTATTTGCAAGTTCCACAAATTGAATATTTCTGAATAGAGCAAACAAAAGAAAAAAGGGAATCTTGAGGCTTTGTGGGTGGGGAGGAAAAGAAAATGGATTTGGCAGCACTGTTTTACTCTGGCTTCCTGTAACTACAATTCCTCAGGTGCAGGGAGGGAGTGGGGACCGAGACAAGAAATTATGCAGACACATCAAATTCACCTGTCAGGAAAAACCTCAGAGTTTTGCCTTTTTCTCTGTTGTTGCTGAGTGTTTTCAGAAATGGGGAAAACCCTTCTTAGCACAGGGCAGAAAGGACAGGAGATTGCTTGCCCCAGGAATGTTGGGAAGGGTGTTGGCATTGATGTGCAATGGATCTGGAATTTCCCCCCTTAGGACAGGAGCCCCTGGTCTGCAATCCATGGGGACACCTCTGGAAGGTGTTTGACCCATGTGCAGGTGCCATTTCTCCCTGCTGGCAGCAGAAGGGGATAAAAACATCCAGGTTGATAGAGGTGGGATTGAATTCAGGAAAAGTGAGATATGTGTGGGTCATCCCCCCAGCTCCCCTTGAGCATGGATCCATCTGAAACACCAATCACCAAACCAGCCCAGGAGTTCCCCTTGGACCACCCCACCTTTCACAATTTGAAGCAGGAATGTAAAGTCTAGGATTTGTTTTGCACACCTGGGATGGCATTTCCTTTTAAAGGGAGGTGGAAATACTAACATGAAGGATTAGTATTTTTCTTGTTTTTTCTTTTTTGTTTTGTTTTGTTTATTTTCCAATGTCTTATGGGAGCCTAAGTTATTTTTCTCTACCTCATATGTACAGCTTGTAGGTATAAATCTGATTCTGAGTGACTGTTGAGAATGTATTTAAGTTATTTAACATCTTTGTATAACAAAAAAAAAAGAAAAAAAGCAAGAACAAATGAAACAATAAATGTATTTTAAATTATACTTGAAGTGTGCTCTTCTTCCTTCACATCTGTTGGAAAAGTCTTTGTACAGTGGTTGTGGTAGATCCTTCCTTCAGCCTTATTCATGAACATAAGCCTGGCCTTGGGGCTAATTTAAGCCCCAAAAGTACCCTGAGCTGGAGAAAAGCCTCTCCATCCATTGTAAATGACATCCTTAAACAAGCTCAGGAGGCTGAGGGACTCCAGCAGCTTCCCCTGGGATTCCATGGTCATCATACTTTGCTGGAGAAGTCAGGATACCTTGGCAGAGTGTCACCATCAGGATGTGATTCCAAAATAACTGCCTGCAGCTCAGAATAGGTTGGACGTGGCCAAATTTAGTCTGGGGGAATGACAACGATTAAAAAAATTGTTGTTATCCCAGGCAACACATTGACTTGCTTGATCAAATGTCCTTTTTTCACTGTGGATCTCTGGAGCTGTTCAGAACCTCACTGCAGCTGAGCTTGAAATAACCAGAGTGGGGAGGGAGCCACGAGCACCATCCAGAACAACTCCTGACACCCCAACAATCCCAGCCTGAGAGTGTCCAAATTCTCCTGCAGCTCTGGCAGCCTTGGGAATGTGCCCATTCCCTGGGGAGCCTGGCCAGTGCCAGCACCCTCTGGGGCAAGAACTTTTCCTGACACCCACCCTAAACCCTGGAACAAGATCATCCTTAACCCCCTCCAACCCAACCTGTGTGATTCTGTTACTTGGAGACTCTGACTTGTGTCTCCTAAGGGTTTCCAAAATCCCTTTGGTTTTCCAATTCTCCCCATTCAAAATTCTTGTATTTATTCATTTATTTTACCTTTCCTGCTGTGGGGAAAGCACCCAGGCTTTTAACCCAATCAGAGCTGCTCATCCTCAGAGAGAAATGCTGGATCTTTATCCAGGATTCTGCTGGTGTCCCAAAGGTGTTCTCCTCACAGATTATTATTCACCCAAAGAATTGTTCACTAAATCAGTGAAAACTCTGCACAACCACTGTTCCTCCTGCTTTTGCTTTGCTTTGTCCCTTCTTGTGATAAGCTCAAAGCTCTGAGGAAGCAGGCAAACACTTTGATCCAGGTATTTTTCATACAGTCACAGAATGGTTTGTGTTGGAAGGGAGCTCAAGGATTATCTAATTCCCACCCCCTTGCCATGGGCACCTTCCACTAAACCAGGCTGCTCAGATTTTAACCCACGAGAGCGGACGAATGGAGGTGATGGGATGGGAGATGGATCTACCTCTGCTTTGCTTCCCCACCAAACCCTGCAGGGCAAGCCCCTGCCTTCTCCAGCTTCCCAGCTGGCCTCCCATTTTCACTTCCTGGCAGTTTGGTGATGGGAACTGGCAGCTTTGGAACCTCACAGAGCTGCTAACGGGATGAAGCCGCAGAGCCGAGGATGTGGCAGAGTTTTGACAGCTGTTCCCACAGAGGAAGTGGGTGATGCGAGAGTGCATTGTGAGAATTTGGGATTAGAACAAGGATCAGATGAGAGATTTCACCTCCAGAAAAATTAAAATAGGTTTTCCCCCCCCCTTTCTCTCAGTTGTTTTCCTCGGTGTCGTTGCGAGGTCTCGAAGGTGGTTTCAGCCTGAAGCTGTGGGTGTGCTGAGCAGAAGGGGAGCATGAGAAGTCAAATCCACTAAAAACAGAGTTGCCTTTAGCTTAGAAATAAATAGTGAGTTGTCTGAATCTCTTGCAAGCATCCAGGTACACTGAGAGAACTGTGTGTAACCCAGCTGGGGAACCAGTGCTTGAGCACAGATGGGTGGAGAAGAGCATGTGAGTAAAAACACAGAATGAGGAGAGAGAGAAAAAACAGTGAGGGGACAAATTTTATACCAAGCTTCCTCTTAAATAGGCATGAAAGACTAAAATCTGACTGTTGTTTGGACAAAAATATAATTAATCACCAAGAGATGAGATGGAAATCAGGTGCCAGAATCACAGAATGGTTTGGGTTGGAAGGGACCTTAAAGTTCCTCTCATTCCACCCCACTGTCATGGGCATGGACACTTTCCACTAGAGCAGGTTGCTCCAGCCTGGCCTTAAACTCTTGATATTGATTCTTCATCATCATTAACATCATTAACATTAATATCATTACCATTGCTCAGGCTGTGCAGTGTTTTGAGCATCTCCTTTTAGAGGTTCTGAGTGAGCTGCTTAATGCCTGAACTTTTTAAATCTAAATAGAATGACAGACAGAGGGCAGAGAGATGAAAGAGGGTCAGAAATGAGCCATGACTTGGCCAAACTCATCCCTTAACTCCCTGTGAGAGCTGGCCTGGGGTCTGGGGGTGTTGGGATGTGAGCAGGGCAGAGCCCCAGGTGGTGCCAGGTTCACACCCTGCCCCTGTGCTGTGGGCTGTGGGTGGGAGAGCAGCAGCATTTTCCCATTTCCCAAGGGATCTGCTTCCAGCTGTCTCCTCCACTTCTGCCAAAGGCCAGTCCTGCAGTGGAACCAAGGCTGGGGAGGATGGTGGAGGTGTGACTCCCTCATGTCCCTCCAGGTGTGAGTGCTGCCAAATGCAAAATGAGGAATTTCCCTTGGGATCTGGCACAGCCAGGTGCTGGGAAATTGCTTGGAAAAAAAGGAGGAACCATTCAACCTTCTCCATCCTCTCCCAAGCATCTCTGCTCCTCTTCCAGGAGTTGTTGGCACAGGAGTGGATTGGACTTTTTTGGCCATGAAAGAATTAAACACAGCCCTTGTGGGAGGAGGGTTTCTGGAGGTCACTGGACAGACTCAGGAGCTTATTATTTTCTGTTCTTCAGGGTTGTATTTTATTATATGGTGTGGGTATAAGAGAGAGAGCTTAGAGAGAGGTTAGAGATCAGAGGTAAGAAGAGAGAGGCAAGAGAGGAGAGGAGGAGAGGAAGAGTGGGGAGAGAAGAGAGGAAGAGAAGGAAGATTTTTCCATTTGCAGTACAGTAAGTATTATTCCATAATGAATATTCTAAGTTCTAATAACCAATCTAATACAATATACTAATTTCCTAATATTTGCATGCAACCTATAGGAACAACTAAATTATCATGTTTTATGGCTTTATCCTTATCTTCAGATCTTTCCTGCCAAGCTTAGGACAAAATGTCTGCTAATTCTTTAGCATGTGTAGTATTTAGTATTATCTAAACAAAGGAAGAGGCCTCAAACCTTAACATAACTATTTTCAACATCTATGTCAAATACTGCTAACATCTCTACTTCATCTATTGTTTCAAAACTACTTGCTAAACATCCATAATTCTTTGCTATTCCTTCACCAACAGCCCTCATGCTGGTGCCACCTGGCCTCAGCCTGCCCACAACCAACCTGTGAAATATCCTGGCCTTGCAGAACAAGGTGGCTCTTTCCAAAATGTGTCCTGGGAATGGCCCTTGGCCCGTGCCAGCTCCTGAGCCATGCCCAGGAGTTACTTGTGATCCTGATTTTACCTGAGCCAGAGGCACGCCAGGGATTTTCTAATATTTTAACAATATATTTGAGTGAGTTCCACTGCCCAGGAATGTTCCTTGTTCCTCATCAAATGGGCTAAAATCGATGCAGAAATTCAAATGATCTGCAAATAACCCTCCCAAGCCAAGCCTGAAGTGTTTTGGGTCGGTTCTTTTTGATTCTGCTGGTGGAAAAACCACATTTCTGGAAGGCTGACCTTCCTGGTTGGGCTTCGATAATTAATTGAAGGAATTAAAGCAAGAAACAAGTTGGAGCTGCTCCAGCACATCAGCCTCTAGCTACCCCTGAAGTAATAGTGAGTAAATATAATTGGACCTTACAAAACACTTGTATATATATATATATATATATATAATTATTTTTTAAAATAAAACATGGCCAGAGCTTGAAAAAAGCTTCATATCAAATGACAAAGTGAGGATGGTCCATTTGGGGGTTTATCAATCTTTGTAGGCTCTTAAAACCCTTCCATTGCTTCATTCCACATTCTCAAGGACTGAACAGCCACAGATTCCATTCATTATTTAAATGAGGTTCTTGTCTAAGGGATGCAGGGGGTGCAGCCTCCCCTGGGGTTAATGGGGAGAGGATCAGTGGGAATCAGTCAGCTTTTCACCCTCCTCTTCCTCCACTCTTTATTGGGTTCTTGGTGTGCCTGGGCTCCCACTCATTTCTTTCTTTCTTGTTTGTAATTCCTGAAATTGGTCAAAAATGTGTGGATGTGGTTAAATGGTGAATATGACGGTGCTGGGTTAAGTTGGATTTGATGATCTCAATGGTATTTTCCACCCTTAATGATTCCATGATTTACATTCCCATAAAAATAATAATAAAAAAAAAATAAAATAAAATGTAAGGCTGGCAGCATTCCCTGCAGAATTCCAAACTCAGGGACTGGTACAAAATCATCTTGAGTCAACAGACAGACCCTGACCAGACCAGAATCCCAGATCCACACAACTAATACCAGAATATCAATTATAAATATCAGAATATCAATTGTAAATATCAGAATATCAATTATACATATCAGAATAACAATTATAAATACCAGAATTCTAGTCCAGAGCCTGCTTTTCAATCCATTTCCCACCTCTCCTTCAATGATGAACTTCCTGAAATTCCATTCCTGTCGTGGCTTTTTGTCATTCCTGTCATTCCTCCTCATCTTCCCAGGGCAGTGTTAATTTGCAAGGTGCTAATTACAACCCTAAATTAACACTCATTTCTGCCTCTCACTTGCACAGAAAAATCTCTCAAAGGATTAGAACTTGGAGCAACCTGGTCTGGTGGGAAATGTCCCTGCCCATGGGACAGGGATGATCTTTAAGGTCCTTTCCCACTCAAACAAATCTGGAATTCTGGTTTTTTTTTTAGAGTTTTCAGGCTCTCCCTGAGTGATGTCCCAGGAGAACTGAGCAGCCTTTTGGGAGGGCTGAGGGAATAAAATGAAAATAAAGTGGTTGGGCACTGAGGTGGTGACTGAAGGGATCTCCAGCCTGAAGAAACCCCCCAAAATCTGCTGGGAAATTCCACCAGCTGACCCTGCTTGGTGATTCAGACAGAAGGCTCTGCATGCCTGAAATTTCACTTATTTTTGTAAGAATTAAGGAGGGAAAAATGGGGTTTGTTACTTCTAATTAAAATTGTCATGGCAAGAACTTAAAAAAAACAAAGCATCAAGAAGATATTTGAGACACTTTGATTTGGTGTCTTGGTGATGAATGGCCAAATGTCCCAGACATCAAGGCTGGACTGGAATCATGTTTTCCATGAGCCACCTCTCTCTTGTTCCTCTGCTTCTTGTCTCCTGAGGCAAGGAAACTTCAATAAAACCAAAGCTTTCCCTTCCTCAGGTGGGAATGATCTCACTTGTGCCTGTTTTCCTTTGGAATTCCTTGTGACAGTCACTGGGACACAAACCCAGCTCCAAAACTAGAAGGGTTTGTTTGTGACTGATTTCTGGATTGCATTTGCCATGAATTTTGAATTTTCCCTCTTAAAAACCCTCCTCCTATCAGCTGCCATATGGAAAAAAACACAAACAAACCATTCCTAACTTTTTTTTGGATGCTCTGGGCTGGTGGTGGCCTTGCCCAAAACATGTTTAGTTGAGTCTTCTTTGCTTTATTGTGTCAATAATTTGGATTTTGAGCTGAAAGTGGGATCTGTAGTGGGAGGGCTTTGCTGGGGAGAAGGTTTCCACTTTCAGTCGTGGTTTGAGGCTGCAGAGGTGGGAGAAACAGGCACAGGTGAATTTTTCTGAAGCTTCAGCAAGATTTGGTGACAGAAAATGAGCTGGACCAGGATATTTCAACAGCAGGACCTTGGTGAGAGTGACTGCTGGATAATAGTTTGGGTTGTTTCCTTTTTATCTGTGCAAAAATAATTTTTTGGGGGTTGAAAAACTGAAAAAAAATTTGAAAATTCAGCTCTGATACTTCAAAAAACAGAGTTCAATTATTTCCATTCCCACTTTCCCCAGTGGATTTGCCTCCTGGGCTCACCAGATTATGCTGGTGCATCCATGGTGCATTCATCCATGGAGATGAATTTGGAAATTTGGGCTGTGTCCCAGAGCAGTGGCAGGAGATATCTGAATTTTAATTGTCATTTAAAAAAAAATAAAAAAAAAAAAAATTCATTGTGTGGAAGTACAAAAGAAAGGATATCAGGGAGGAAATCTGATGAAAACAGCAATATTTCTCATGAAAATCAGAATATATTTTAGAAAAGAGATAACTCCACTGCAAGAATTTATGGGAATTTGGGGTTTTTTTGCAGATAAAAGGATTCTCAGAGATCATCAGGATAATCCTGAAGGTTCCTGATGCAGTTTCTTGGCTCCTGATGCCAAGATCATCCCAAGGCCAACCTCACCCAAACCATCTGGATTTTACCTCTCACTCACCTGAAATCACATCTGAGATGTGACACAACATTCTCAGAAGGGGAAGGTTGTTTACATGAATTCATATTTCATTTTTATTTTTGGATTCTCTATTGTGAATTTCTGAGAAATCCAGAGCCAGTTCTAACAGGTTAAACACACTCAAAATGCAAAACAAGCAGCTGTGTGGGAGACCTGATAATTCAAGTATTCGGGAGTTATAGAGATGAAAATATGGTTCATAATTTAATTATTATTCATTTTAAATTAGTTATTTTTAAATTAATTTTATTTTCTATACTAATTATCATTCTGGAGTATTCTTGCTTTCTTAATTCCCTATTTAAAGTATCTGTGTGGAACATTTGGTGTAGGAATCACCAGTGGAAGGAATGTGATAGAGTTATTCCTTATTATTTGAGGAAAAAAAAGCATAAAAGGAGAGCAGGATCTAAATAAAATCTTTTTGCTGGGTGCCCTCCCCAGTTCTCTGTCCATCCTGGCTCCCACTTGAGCACCCACCTCAACTGCAATTGGAATTATTATGACAAGTGCTAGAAATCCTTGGGAATTAACCTGCAATTCCTGACTTTGCTGTGGTTATTTCCAAGCATTTTCTTTTATTCTGGAGTTGGGGGACAAAGCATGGCTCCAAAATTTCCTTGTTTTCAAGGTGGGGATTCTCCCCATGCCCTCCCCTGCCCCAGGGAAGAGGCAGCAGCACATTCCAAGTTCCATCCTGGCTCGGGCAGCTCTCCCTTCCTGCAGGAGGGTGGAGGATGGGGAACAGCAGGAATCACCCCTGGAGATCCCAAAGGATGGGGGTTGGAACCCTGAATCCTGGGAGTTCTGAATTTTCTCTGCTTTCTGACCCTGACCCCCTACAGAACACTGCTTTGACTTGAGGGCTTGGAGGAAATTTCCAAATTTGAGTTAAAATCACTGGTGTGTAGTTAGAAATGTGTAATTTCACATGGTGAAGGGTTTGGGATTTGGGGTTTAGAATATAGTAACAGGTATGGGACAAGATGGAGGTTCTGGGTTCTCTTCCTTCTTTCTTGTTCCTTCTTCTTCATTTCAGGAAGTTTTTGGTTGGATAGAAAATAGAAAGTACCCCAGTGTGGGTCACAGGTGTTTGGTTATTGGGTCAAAAGTATAAATAATATAGATATTAGCTCTTAATTGGATAGTTGGGCCTTAAAAGAATTTATGACTAGCTAGACTCATCTCAATTTTCTCACTTTTAGCTTGTTAGCTAGAAGTACTGCAGCAATCTCTGTGCTATAGATAAGATTTAATGAAAAATTGACACAAAACACAAAAATCCTGTCTCTTGTGCTTCTATCCTGACTCTGACTAAAAACAACAACAAAATAAAACACACAAAAAAAAAAAAAACCCAAAAACAAAACAAAAAAAAATTAAACACTAACATTAATAGGTGGGGGCTGGATTGGGACATCTGCTCTGTTGGTCTCCACACCCTCAGCTCAGGGCACTGGGGTGATTTATGGGATAAATGGAGTTCTGTGGGGTGCAGGGTTTTTGGAAGTGCTGCCATGGCTCTGCCTCCCTTTCCCACCCTTCCTGATCCCATGTTGTCTCTCTACAGCCTCACCAGAGCTTCCAAACCCAGAATTAACCCCTGCAGCTCCCATAACTCTCTACCAAGGCTCCACTTCCCACACCCTGATGTTTTTCCCACCAGTGACCTCAGCTGCTGGCATGTGGAAGATCCCAAATGGATGCCCCCAGCATTCCCAAGCCATTTCCAGCAACCATAAATAACAGTGTTTGGAACCAGCTTGATGGTGGAAGTCAAAGCATTGCATGCTTGGGGCTGTGGCAGCTTCATTAGCCATGAACCAGCCCCAGGAATTTTTGCCAGCTCATGATTTTTGATCCATTATGATGGTTAGAAATTAGGTATTTAGGATTTAAGAAAAAGTTGGAACTTTTTAATGATTCCTTTTTTTTTTTTTTTAATTCTTCTTCTTGCTATTTTCTCAGGAATATGTGCTGTTATGCATTTTAAAATATCAAATTTGTAGCTTGCAAAAAAAGAGCTGCTTTTAGGGAATGTTTTGCATTTCTGCAGTTAGTTGGATTTTTTTTTTTTTTTTTTGGTAACCTTCTTCCTCTCTCCTTGGTTTCTTTCTCTCCCTTTCTCTTTTTTATTTTCTCTCTCTTTCATTCTCTCAGTTGGTAACAGCAAAAAACAGACAATGATGTTGCTGCTGCTGTTCTAATTTTACCTGGAGAAATTAAGGCCTGGTCTGAACTTATTTTGGACCAGGAACTGACCTGATCCTGCAGATATTTCAATCAGGATTTATTTTTTCAGTCATTCAAAGGGCTTTGAAGGGTCCTGCGCTGATCCAATGTTATCTCATGGAGTCTGTATCTGTATCTTATCTTTTACAACCCCTTATCATTGCAGTCATGCCAAATACACTGATAAAGCTGAAGTTATCTGCACCAGCATGAGGCAGAGGTGAAGCCTCTACTCTTTGGAAGCAAAGCAGGACAGGTGAGACTCTTCAGGTTGTCCCAGAGGACACAAGGTGCCAGCTCTGTGCAGCTGGGTTCAGCCTTGGACATCCCAAAGGACAATCTGGGAGATTTCATTGCTCTGACCCCACTTGGAGAAGCCTTTAGGAGTCACAGATTATCCTGAGTTGGAGGGGACCCATCAGGACCATCCAACCCAGCTCCTGGCCCTGCACAGACCATCCCCAAGAGTCACACCCTGTGCCCCAAGGGTGTTGTCCAAACTCTTCTTGATGGTCTTTTAGCTCAAGAGAAATTCAGCCCCAAGGAAGACTCTGGGAACAGCTGCCAGCCCCAGGCTCCCTCTGCTTTCTCCCCAAATTCCTCTTCCCAGCTGTGGTTTCCACATGGCTCTCACCATGGGCAGGGGATGGGTGCTGAATTTTCTTCCCTGCAGGAAGAAAATGTGTTCCCAGCCCACGGGAGGAGTCACATCAGAGCCCCCCAGAACAAGGAACTCTCAGCAGAATGTCACAGGAACAATCCCTGTCCCCTTGGAGCCTGACCCAATGACCACAGCAATGGCCCAAATGTCCTTTTTGCCACCAGGTGGAGCTGGGAGAGAATTCCTTGGAAGGGGCCAGCTGAAAGCACCCCGGGATGAAGGCATGAACAAACAGGAATTTTTTGTTTGCTCATCTGGTGGCTTCCAGTGCTTCTCCCAGAAAATTCTTGTCTTTCTCACAGAGAAATTTCCTCACGAAAAGCAAAAAAAGGGGAAATTGCAGATTGTTCAATTTGCAATGAATAAACTCCTGCATGGTTGGAACTCAATGATGTTTAAGATCTCCAAACCCAAGCCTGTGGGATTCTGGGGTTCCCTGGCTGGCTGTTGGCTAAGAGGAATAGCAGACACAACATTTGTCATCGTTTACCTCCTGTGTGACTGCTCAGTCAGTGTCCACTCATGGTCACCTCATGTCCAGGACTGTCCAGGGTTGATGGGGACAAGGCTGGCTGCAAGCTGTTCCCATGGAATTTCTGTCCCCACTTTTTGGTGGCTGCTCAGGGGGATGGCAGCAGCATTCCTGAGCACCCTGCTGGTTCACTGGGTGTGGAAATGCTCTGTCCTTGCTCTTCTCCCATCCACGAGAGGCTCCCAGCCCCAGGAGACACTGACAGAGCTTCTCCCACCCAAAGGAGCTGGTTCTGTGCACAGGTGGGATTGGTCTTTTCTCCCAGAAAACCTCCTCACCACCAGCTCAAACATCCCTCACTGCATAGATCAATGTTTTCCCAGAGTTTTCACAAGATCATGGAAACTCAGAATGGTTTGGGTTGAAGAGACCTTAAAACTCATCTCATTCCACTCCTGCCAAGGGCAGGAACAACGTCCCTTGTTCCAAGCCCATCCAGCCTGGCCTTGAACACTTCCAGGAACATCCACAACTTCTCTGGGCAACCACCACCTTCACAGTGAAGGGTTTTTCTCTCCCAGTTTTATTTACACCCAACCAGGGTGTTTCTAGCCTCTCTTTTTTTGTTTCCCCCAGCTGTGCCATTCCTTCCTCAAGCTGGGTTTATGTCTTTTCCATACTTGGCATCTTTCACAGGGCTGCTGGAAAGGCTTTGCAAGCTCCCATGGAGGTACCCCAGGTAATAAAATTCATGTTACTGAATGCTGTGCAAACAAGTGAGGTCACTCTGTTTAGTAAATCTGTTTTTCCCCCGACTGAGGATAAAACCTTGTTCTCTCAGAATGCTGGAAAGTTTTAACACCTTCCTTTTTTCCCTCTCAGTTTTTTTTTTTTGCTCATTTTCAATTCCCTCCATCGGTTCCCCTTGTGAGTATCCCACCTATTTATCCACTGCTGTTATTGTTGTTGGATGACTGGGAAAGATCTGCCTTTGGTGAGCAGTCTCCCAGCCCACAATGCTGCCTTTTTCTCAGCAAAGAAGCTGAGGATCACTAATACCAGCTTTATTTTCCTTGGCACTTCCCAGAGCCGGAGCCACCCAGCCTTTCCTTGCTCCTTAATCAATATTAAAGGGCTGAGAGTGCAGGCAGCTTCCCTCTGCAAATAATTATTAATCAATGGTGTGGGGCTTTGGTGGGGAAGGGAGCTCAAGAAGCCTTTAGGATGGGAGGGTGCCTCAGCTGGGTTTTGGCTGAGGGGATGGGTGTTTATGTCAGGTATTGGTGTTTAGATTAGATTAAAAAAATGACTTTTTTTTTACAATGAGGGTGGTGAAACTGGCACAGAGAGGTGGTGGATGCCCCATCCCTGGAAACATTTAAGGACAAGTTGAACAGAGCTTGATTTAGCTGAAGATGTCCCTGCTCGTGTCAGGGAGGTTGGAGTAAATGACCTTTAAAGGTCCCTTCCAACCCAAACTATTCTGTGATTCAAGAATCCATCTCAAGCCCAGACTTAATTTGAAATTCTGGAGTAGCTCAAGTTGTATATTGACATTTCTTTAATTTAAGGAACATTTAGGTTCTTAATTGAATCAATATATTTGGAAAACCAAGGGTATAAGAATTTAAATTCTGAGAAAATAAAGAATTGGCTCAATGTAAACACTGTTTGAATTTAGTCATTGGTCTGCACTGCTCCTGAATACACTGATTAAAATATTTAAATTCCTTCAATTTAAAAGGATTCAATTCCAATATAACAATTTTCTGTGAAATGCATCTTCTGGGAAAGCAATGTTGGGCAGTTGAAATTCTTGGAGAGCAGAAACAAAACCCATTCTGTGACCTTGATATTGCAAAGCCCTGCTTGCAAGCCAATGGGAAATTTTCTGCAGGAATGCTTTCCTGTTGGAAAAAGCCAATTTGATAATACTGATATGGTTTGTAAACAGCAATTCTGACAAGCTTTCTTTAAAAAGGAAAGTTTAGATTTCCAGTTGCAGGAGGTGCTTTTATTCCTATTTATTTTAAGATTCTGCAGCATATTGTTTGTATAAAAACAATAAACCTCAAACTCACTCCCAAATTTTGTCTTTATTGACATTTATATCGACTGCAAGTGTCCTTTCCCCTCAGAGCCCTGTTTCGTAGGAAATCTTGAAAATATTTCCCTTTCCCTTGCATCCAGACTGGAAAGATATTTGAAAGCATGGGATTTACCACAGAATGGAAAGTTGGGTTCCTCTCCAGCTCCAGTGCTTGCAGGTTCTTCACAGAGCCTTTCTGAAAGGGACCAGATTGTGGAAAAGCCTTTCCAGGAACGTGGTGGAACCCCCTGTTGCTTGAGGAATGTTAAAGCTGATTTGACAAAGCCCTGGGGAATATGTTCTTGAGGGCAATTTGGGATTGGCAGGCAAGTGGACGGGTTGCCTTAAGACATTCTTTATGCTTCCATGAAGGGAGGACAAAATGTTTATTTTGGTTTCAGGGTTTAATAGGTTTGGAGATATTTCAAGCTACTGGAGGCTTCAAAATTATTCAGCCCAGAGACTTTGCCTTAGTTTTCAATTTATTTTTTTTTTTCAGGACTAAGAGCAATCTGGGCAGAAACAAAACTCTGCCCAAAACACAAAACCTCTCTCGTGTCACAGCTGGGGTCAAAAAGCACTTTTCCACCTGAAAAATGAGATTTTAGAGGAGCAAAGCTTTTTCCCCCTGTCAACGCACTCCTAAATTTCCTACAACCTTCAGTCAGATTGACTTGGGGAAGGTTCAGTGTGAGAAATAAAACTCCTGAAATGAATATTAATTCCTCCAGCAGTTGTTTTCTGCAGCAGGGCGAGTGTCTCGTGGCCTCCTCGTCTCCGTTTCCGTTGGCTGTTGGCGTTTCCGTGAACTTTGCAAGGAGCCGTGTTTTCTCCAGGACGTGGAGCCTTTTCTTGCCTTTTCTCTTTTCCAACTGCAAGTCAGGGAGCCAAAGCCCTTGGAAATGTCAACTCCAAGGGGAAACAGGTGATGTGAACTCGCCATGAGTAAGGCTGGAGGGTGGCTGCAGGAACATGACATTCCAAGAGTTTTACATAAAAACGCCGATCTGCTGGAGCATGAAACGACCCTGCTGGTCTTTTTTTAAATTTTTTTTTTTTTCCTTTTCCCTTCTTTTCCTGCCTCTTTTAATTGTGTGTGTCCTTTTCACTGAGCCATGGGTTGTGTGTTTTGGATGAGGAGGAACCTCCTGCTCTCTCGTGTGACAGGATCCAAGGACGGGCCCACCAAGAGCAGATAAAACCTCGGGAAATCTCCGAATCCAAGTGTGAGTCACCAGAAGAGTTGATTTGAAAGGACAGCTGTACTAACATTGACTAAGATGCCTATTAAAAATACTGGCAGCCATGGAGGGATCACTCAGTATTTGATCATCCATTTTGGAAATTAGTAAAACAATCCGCAGAGATTCTGAATAATATTTTCATGTCGAGATAAGAACTTTTAATTTGTGGGCGTTTTTTAGCATTTTACGATTTCCTCCCAATTTTACTCAGGAAATCATAGAAACACAAAATACTCCTACTTTGGTGGAACTGATATTTGAAACAAAAACAGAAGCCTAGGCTACATTTGGTGAACCTAATTATGTTTTTCCCCCATGATCCATTATTCTCTTTATTAGCCTGTGACAAACTGCCTGAGGTTTCTGGGAAATGAGCAATTAATTCCATGTTCTCAGGGGCTCAGTTTGTGTGTGGTTCAATGCCTGGGTAAGGCACAAGGTTTTGGGGGCATTTGGAGCCTTTCTGGGCAAATCCTCAGTGATGAAGATGCCTTTCCCATGGGACCAGATGGATTTTCAAGATCTCCCCAAAGACCCATGTTCAGGTGTGGTTTTGGGACCACATCACAAGGTCTGTCCTTGCACATGGCAGTCCTAACCCTCCCTGTATTTTATCCACCAGGAATGCCTTGCTAAGTCCAGGAATGTGTCCATTGGTTCAGAGAACCTCTTCAGGGAAGGTTGATCCTCAAATCCTTGGAAACAAGAGGCTGGTTGTTTTTCTGTGTGAATCCATCCCATGGTAGGATAAACCTGTTTCTCCCAAAGTCAGGTTGAGTGTTAGGATGACTTTGGTGAGGAAGGACCCATGATGCCTTGGGTTTTAGCTTTTTTTTTTTTTTTTTTGGACTCTTTGCTGTTTGATGCGTAACTCTGAAACTTCATATTAGATGTTAGTAAATTCTCTTCACAGGGTAATTAGACAAAACAATCCCTTTCTAGCTAGAGAATCAAGGACAACTGCTACCCAAAAATCATAAACAATGGTGAGGGAAAGGGGGCAAACCAAGGAGTTGAGACTTCATAGCCTGGGGCTGTGGTTGGACAATTAACCCAATGTGCAAATTAACCAAAACTTATAAAAGTATAAAACTCATGACCAGGATCCATGTTGGATTTAATTTGCTTGCAGCCTCGGCCAGGCTCTTGAACTGCCCAAGGTGAATCCTTTCAATAAATTCCTATTTTATCCTTTCTATAAATTCCTATTTTATCCTTTCTATAAATTCCTATTTTATCCCTTTTGCTCTGTCTGGTCTCTGTTCCAGGTCAACCTTTCAAGGCATCACCCACAGGCAGATTCCCGGGACCAGGGTGAGCTTCCAGAAGGGATTTTCTTTGAGTTTCCTTCTGGAGAATCAATCCCAACCTTCAACCTCTGTCTCTCAATCCTTCCTATTTTCCCCTTGGCCAGAGTGGGATGCAGCAGCAAAGGGACTTTGCTGTTTGCTCTCTCCAGGGATGGAGGGCAGTGGCAGCACTGGATTCACTGTGGAGACCGCTTGGGAATTAGGGAATTATGGAATATCCTGAGCTGCAAGAAACCCACAAGGATCTTCAAAGTCCAGTTCTGTAGATGGAACATTTCTATTTTGGCCCACATTTCCTCAGCCCTCTGCTGCACTGGTGGTTTGGGGATATCAGAGTTGCTTTTGCTGCTTGTTGCAATACAAATTGCAATTTTCATGGGAAGAAAATTATTTTTAAATATGGAGATCTTCTTTAACTGAAGTTTTAACTGAAGAAATGAAGCTTGTATTTCTTAGGGGTTTGTTTTCAGGTTTTTTTGATGCTTTTCAATTTGGTTTGGGTTTTGTATGTTTGTTTGAGGTTTTGTTTTGTTGGGGTTTTCTTTGCTCCCAAAGGAGAGAGGGGCAAAACCTCTTTGCTTTTGTCAAGGTTAACAGCTGGACTTTAAGATCTCAGTGGTCTTTTCTAACTCAAACAATTCTGTGATTCTACATTTGTGTGAGCCTGCATGCAAATGAAAGCAGAAGGTATAAATAATATGAGTAGAAAAACACATTTTTTTTTCAAGTGCTGTAAATATGCTGCTTTTTTAAAGAGCTTTCTTACCTCAAGACAAAAACTGAGCTCCCTGAGCACTTGTTAAAAAATAGCAGAGGTGTGAGGCCCATGGGAGAACAGCCCAAGAACTGGTACCAAGAAGAGTGACCAAGGATGAGCTGAAATTGGAATTTAGACCTCCCACACCCACGATGATTTGCAGCCTCACTCAGGGCTGGTGCTGGAGGGAGGGGTTGGGTTGGTGGTGCTCATGCAATGACAGCAAAACCTGGGTTGTTTTATCTTATCTTATCTTCCAATAACTCTTATCTATCTTCCAATAACTCTTATCTACCAACAGCTGCTGTTTTCCAATCAGGCCCTCAGTGTTTGTACATAAATTCTGCCCTGCAGGGATCCTGGTGTTGTCCTTCCTATTCCAGAGGAGAGGAACAGGAGATGGGAGAGATTTCCATCCATTCATTGTCCTTTGCTAATCCTCAAGGAAAGTCCTTCTTTCACCAGAGATGATTTACACTGCTCTGACTCAAGCCAGGCTGTCAAAACCTCCCTCCATGAATCCATGTGAAAAAAAAAGTGGGGGAACTTCTGTCTTTCCAACTTTTGAAGAAAATGGGAATGGCTGGTGAAGGAAACCATTGAAAGGGAAGCAGAATTTCATCCCCACTCTCCCCAAAGTCATCCTCCCTCTTGCCACCGTGGTACCAGATAAAATTCAGATTTGTGCTACTCCCTGATGAAAATCCATTTCCCCCCATGCTCCTGTTGACAGCCTGCCAGGAGAGGTTATTAGATACCATCCCTGAAGCCTGTGCACACTGACCTGTTTGGAGGGAATCAAATAAAACCCTATTCCCTCCCCAGCCCAGGCCCACCCAGGGAGAAGCAGGCTGGTGGCTCGACAAAACTCGGATTATTCTGTCCAGAGAGCTGCACTTTTAATGGATTAAACATCTCTGTCTTTTGTGGTTGCCTGCTTAAGAAAGAAAATCATTACAAGAAGAAAATGTTGAACCGGTGTATATTTTCATCTCTTGATTCAGAGTCATTTTTCTTTCCTCCCTGCTTTCTTCCTCTCTGCTTTTCTCTGTACAGAGGAGTAAATTTTGCCTCTGTGATATTTCTTTGGCTGAACATGATTCAGCACTGCTGGTGCTCTAAATCAAGGTAATCAAAATAATCCTGTTCTTTTAATCCAGCCACTGGACCCAACCCTGTGTACTACATATATATTTTTTTCCAAAGGTTTGGCTCTGACATCACTGAAATATTGCAGCAAAATATCAGGAATAAACCAGCATTGTTCATTCCTGCTTTCATCCCCAGCCAAACTCCTGCAGCTCTCCACAGGCCTCAAAGAAGACCTGGCTGCCTAGAAATGCCTGAGCAGGATTCCTCCTCCAGTGCTGGGCTGCTGCAGGAAGAGGAGAAAAGCTGGAATTAAAGATTCTGGGAGAATTGTGTAGAGGTTAAAAAAAAAACCAAACAAAAAGCAAAAAAAAAACCAACAACAACAACAAAAAAATCAACAACAACACAACAGAAAAATCAAATAGGATGGGATAATGGGATGGGATAATGGGATGGGATAGGATGGGATGGGATAATGGGATGGGATAATGGGATGGGATAGGATGGGATGGGATAATGGGATGGGATAATGGGATGGGATAGGATGGGATGGGATAATGGGATGGGATAATGGGACGGGAAAATGGGATGGGATAATGGGATGGGATAATGGGATGGGATAGGATGGGATGGGATAATGGGATGGGATAATGGGATGGGATAATGGGATGGGATAGGATGGGATGGGATAATGATGGATAATGGGATGGGATAATGGGATGGAATAGGATGGATGGGATAATGGATGGGATAATGGGATGGATAATGGATGGGATGGGATCCATGGGATGGGGTGGATGGGATGGGATGGGATGGGATGGGATGGGATGGGGTGGGATAGGATAATGGGATGGGATGGGGATAATGGGATGGATAGGATGGGGGGAATGGGGTTGGGATAATGGGATTGATACTGGGGATAATGGGAATGGGATGGGATGGGATGGGATGGGATGGGATGGGATGGGATGGGATGGGATGGGATGGGATGGGATGGGATGGGATGGGATGGGATGGGATGGGATGGGCCAGCTCTGGGCTGATGCCACCCAGCAAAGCTCTGACAGTGTCCAAAGCTCTCTCTGCTTAACCCAGCTGGAGATTTGACCCAGGATATTCCATCTGAGGCTCCAGTTTGCAGTGCAGGATGAGGAGACAGTGGTAAAAACAATCCAACCCAAGCTCTGCTGTGCTCTCCCTTACATTCCCACTCCAGCCCTCCCAAGTGCTGCAGGTCACTTCCACGGGTGGGAATGTTGTTGGTGGAATGGATTTTCCTCTTGAGGGAGTGGGAAGCTGATAAGGAGTGTGGGAACTCCACCAGCAAACAGGTGATATCTGATATCCCAGTTTTTGATCCTGGTTTGTGCTCAAAACTCCTGTTTGCTGTCTGAGTGGCTTTCTCCTTTTGCTTCCACATCTAAACCTCCAAAAAAACCAGAAGCTTTCAGCTCAGACACAACATTTAAGCCCAGATATGTTGTTTAAAGGATTAAGCTGATATTTTATATTGTGGCAGAATGGATTATATGAGGAAATTGGACAAAACTGTCAGTGTAAGATCCCATTGCTCATTGGATAAGTTCCTAAATTTTTGACCTTTTTTAGGAAATCAAACACCTGCAGGTCACATAGAAGTTTTGGTGCCTAAATCTTAAAATGCAGAAAATTGTAGATATAGATGTACCTGAATCCACAGCTTCTGAAAATTTCGTGTGTGTTATTCCTGATTTTTTTGGTTTTTTTGTTTTTTTTTTGAGAATATGAGATCTGGAAATCAGCATGAACAGTTAAATTTTACACTCAGTCCCTCTCCTCTGATATCAGGGAGGCTGCATCAATTCCTCATTTGAAACGTTAGCTCTGGGAAGTTGCTAAAAGTTCCTGGGAAGGAATCAGCTCAAAGTTTCAAGGAATCTCATTGAGAAGTTATGAGTAACAGGAAAAAACCAAAGGCCAAAGCTGGCTTTCCAACTAACCATTTATTTTCCCAGAGAAGTCCCTTATTAATTTTTATGGTGCATAAATACCAGAAAATGAGACACCATTAATTAGTGACTGGTTTTGCTCTTTGTACTGAACTCAGTTCAATTCAAGCCAAACTGGGATTTTTTTTCTTTAATTTTTTTTTTTATTAAGAGTAAGAGAAAAGTTCATATGTGGATAGACAGTTTTTGGTGCTTATTTAATTTTATGAGCAAGTCTGATCCTAATTTAAATTAGTGCAGTTTTCTTTTTGCTCCAATCACTGGAACCCTCTCTCAAAAACCTCTTTCTTCACCTCCACCCCAAATATTCCAGGATGTGCATCATGGTGCTAAGGGATGGATACAGCACCTGGAAGAGTGAATTCCATTTGGTTTAGATGTTGATCCAAAATCTATTGGCTCAACAGAGACATTTAAGAGCATCCTTAGGGTGGCAAGAGAACAATTTGGGAAGAGCCTTGTGGGAATGGATGAGTGTTGGATGTGCACCTAAATTCACTTGGATACCAAGAAAAAAAGTAAAATCTAAATAGCTAAGCCCATTTGAGTTTGAAAACCTTGGAGATTGGATTCACTGTTCACACATGTTATTTCTGAACAACACATCCTCAACCCAAAGCAATAATATCCTCCAGCTTTGGGTTTTGTGTCAAGGTCTCGTTGCAGATCCAACACTTCTGCTCCAATTCCCACCAAGGCAGGAAAAGAATCCACCTTACAAGGTGTTTTTCTGTATCCTCTACTGTCCCACTGGATGAAAGATTAGATTGGTTACACCTCATGCAGGTTTGAAGTGTAAAATTCTTTGGGAATCTCTCCACCTGGAACAGATTTGCTTCATTTAAGGTGAGGGTATTGCTGGAATGTGCCTGGTTCCAGCTGAGAGATGAGTTATGTCCAACAGCCAAGCTACAAATTTACCTTCCAAATAAAGAATTCCTCCTTTTTACACCCCTTTTTAAGAATTTTAATTACACAAATGACCTCTCCACCTCTATCAGCTGGAGGAGTGTGCATGCTTAGCTTGAAAACATAGGTGAGGACTGAAAGTTTCAAAGATTTTTCACCCCCAGAAGGAGGAGGTGGGAAGGAGGTAGAATGGACTTTTTCTGTGGTTTCCAGTTCTCAGTGTCCCACCTCACTCACAGCTGCTGTGCAGAAAAACCATCATGGAACATCCACCAGCCCATCCATGTCATTGTTTGGGTATTTTTCACCACATTTTGCTTAATGAAATAATTATTAAACAGAAGAATTAATTCCAGAAGCCAAAATAAATCAAGACAAGAAACACAGTGCACTGGAAGCACTTTGCCTCCAGGCTCTGCCAGCCCCTTTGGAATGAGAAGACAATGTAAAAATTGGAGATCTGGGTGTTCAGACCGCAGAGCTGGGAAAACAGAGTTGTCTGAATGTAGGGTGGTGAGAAATGGTGTGAAAATTACAGGTCTTAGGCTCGAGCACAGCTGTAGAGCACCCAGGGGTATGTGCTGCCCTGGCTTTCTGCTATTCTTGGCTCTCTGAGTCCCTCTGAAGTGGCAGATGACATCCTGAGAGTCTCCATGATCCCTGTGCTCTGGGAAAACTCGCAGGATTAACTCAGGAGAAAACCTGGAGGATTTGGAGAGGCCCAAACTCGGGGTCACTCAGGGGAATTCAAACCCAGGGGTTGCCTAAGGGGAGCAGCAGGATTTGGGAGAGGTTTATGAGTGTTCAGAGGGGTAAATGTTCTCTCTGGGCTCTTCCTGCCTGCTCTGCTGTTCCACCCCAGTGCTGGATAATGTGTGTGGGCAAGGACAGCTCTTCCAGAGGCTGGTTTAGAGCCTGGCGCCTTTACCAGTAAAACTGGACCCATTTTTTCAGCATTTGCCTGGAATCACTGTTGACATTACAGTTTAACTGAAGACAGACTCACTTGTGGCTTAGAAGATGTAGGTGCAAGTCCCAAGTGGGATTCTGGACAAGCCACTTGAACCTCCCCTGTGCCTTGGCTTTTTTTTTTTTTTTTTTTTCTCAGAAACGAAATGTTTTGGTTTTGAGCAAAACTGTTTTCCCCTTTTTAAAATTTTTCTCCCTCCCGTTTTTATGTTTTAGATGGAAAATTTCTAAAAGTTGAGGTTTGTTTTGTTTTGTTTTCCCGGTTCCAGTTCCTGTTGGAGAACAATTTTTTTTTTTGTGGAAAACACAACTTTTCCCACAAAGTGTTCTGAACTCTACCAGAGGAAAGCACAATATGAGTTCTATTATTCTTGTGGTCCACTTGGGGTCAGGACACATTCCCTGGTCACGTAGCCTTACCCAGTGTGCTCTCCTGGAATGGGAATGCTGATGGGAGAGAAGCCCTCAAGGACATGGCTTGGGTTTTTTTTTTTTTTGGGTCTATTTGCTCTTTAAACATTTCTAACCTCTTCTTAAATTCAGCCTTCTGCCCCCTTTTTTCAACCGTTTCCAAAGGGAGGCATCCCAAATCCGTTCTTCAAGGGTTTTTTTTTTTCTGTGTGGAAGTACCACACACAGCTCCTATTACCCTCCTTCACCTCTCCCCCTCCCCACTCTTCATCCTCTTCCCCAGATCCCTCCCAAACACTCGGGCTTGGCTCATTCCCGAAGCCAGTTTGGTTTTCCTTCAAGGAGCCTTTCTGCAGCTCTCGTTGCAAACCACACATTAGCAAAAGCAACGAGCTCCTCCAAGCCTCTGTGCTGTTGTGGATCCAGGAAAAAAATAATAAAATCCCTCAAGAACAACAAACATCTTTCCCTCCCTCCCTCTGCAGACCTGGTGAAAAACCAGGATGTTCCCATCCTGAAGCAGGAGTTCATCGGGTTGGCATCGCTGAAATCCACGGCGCGAGGGGGATTTTTGGGGAGCTGTGCCACAACACTGAACTCTTTTACCCACCCGTTGCTGGGATCACTGTCTGGTTTGGAGCAGAACCCACGACCTGGAAGGGAATGTTTAATTTAAAAGGGAACCTGGAGTTTAATTGTCCTTTGGTTTTGGCTGCGCTGCGAGCGCGTCTTGCGGAAAGGGAGCAAACCCAAATCTAGTCAGGGCTGATTTACTCGGGTTTATTTTGTTTAATTCGCATGAATGTAAACCAAAAACGATTTAAAAGCGGGGTGTCTGAGCAAAGCAGCCAGAATATGATCAAGGAGAGGGACCAAGGAGTGATTTTCCAGCAGCTCAGTGCCTGTTCACCCCCAGCTCTCAGACCACAACTTCTGGTTTCTCACTTGCCCCCAGACAAGATGGGCTCTGAGGAAGACACGAGGAGCCTCCTTGAGGCTGCAGTAATGAACTCTAATTATTAGTTGGATGTCTGGGTTTCTACATGGGGATGTATCTGCTCAGTCATCTGTGGAGAGGCAGACTGGAAGGCACACAAAATGTGTGGGATCTGCCGCTGGCTTTGAAGAGAATCCTGTAACTCAAAAAACGCTGTCAACTTTCCCAAGAAGTTAATCCCCTTCCTTACCCTCTCTCTCCCCCAGATTGCTTGAATAACATGAATCATTCCACCCTGCACATGGCAGATGAGGAAATTTTCATCTTAAAGCATTAATTTTCTATTGGGTTTTTTTCCTAGAATAAAGCACTATCAAAATCAATTTGCTTTCACATATTTCCATCTTTTTGCATGAAAAGCAAAGTTTCAGATTAAAACCTCTCATGAGCTCAACAGCCACCAAGATTCTAACAAATTGTGCCACAACTCCTTGCTTTGTCACTGCTGCTGGTAAAAAAGCACTGTAAAAAAAAAAACAACCCATGGTCAGACAGTGCTGTAATGTCCCAGTCTGCATCAGAGGGAAAGGCTGTGCTGGAAACATCACTGGCTCTTTTTTGGATACAAACCAAACTTTTGAGATATTCTTCAGGTGGCAGGTTGACTTTCAAATTGTTATAAAGTCCCTCCTTTATTTTTTTCTTTTTTTTCTTTTTTTCTTTTTTTCTTTTTTTCTTTTTTTTCTTCTCCCAACTGAGGTTTTATTGGTTATTTAGGGTTGCCTGTTTCTCCTTCCTCTGCCCAAACCCCTCTTTCCCCACTTCCTTCTAAAGTGCCTTGAAGCAAGACTTTCAATGATGCTCAGACACACATGGACTTGTGAAATCAGAATTTGCTCCCTGGACACAGCAAGAGGTTTTTTTGTCCTCCAGCATTATTGGTTTTCTCACTGGGGAAAACAAATGGGGTTTTCCCATTCTTCATCCATGAAGGACTGTTCATACAATGTTATAATGGTTTGGGTTGGAAAGGACCTCAAAGATCCTCCAGTTCCACCCCCTGCCATGGGCAGGGACATCTCTCAGCATCCCAGGCTGATCCAAGCCCTGTCCAACCTGGTCTTGAAAAATTCCAGGCATCAGCTTCAGTTTCTCTGTGCCAGGTTGCTTCACCTTAATAGTGAATATTTTCTTAATATTTCATCTAAACCTACCCACCTCCAGCTTAAAATCATTCCTCCTTTTCCTGTCACTCCAGCCCTTGTCCAAAGTTCCTCTCCAGCTCTCTTGGAAGCTCCCTCTAGGCTGGAAGGGGCTCTAGGGTCTGCTGAGAGCCTTCCATTCCCCAGGATGAGCAGCTCCAGTTTTCCCAGTGCTCAGCTCATGTCCAGCTCCTCCCTGGCTCTGGTTGGGGCAGCCTTTGCCTGCCCTCACCTCCTGGCTGATAAATGCTTGGTAAAAGTCATAAGCAGATTTGATTTTGGGAGGGTGTGGGGAGTGATGTGAAGTCAAGGAGAGGAGATTAAATTCTCATTATGATAAACCACTCCTCAGCTCATTGGAAATTTCATCCCCAGAAAAAATACACATAAATCTAATTTTGTTCCTTTTTAAATTTTTAAATTTTTTTTTTCAATTTTTGTTTAATTTTTTTTTTTTTGCCTCATCTCTGCACCTCACTTGCTATGATCTCTGTTTCCTTTGGAGTGAAGGCATTTTGCACAATGAGTGGCATTTTCTCTTCTACCTATCCCTTCCCCATTTTTCAGCCTGGAATGTGGGATTAGATGTTGTAATGTGGCATTAGGAGCCATAAAGGTCAATATCCTGCCTTCCAAAGTCACTCTTGGGCTCACAAGGCTTTGTTAATGAAAACCCCATAACCCTGCTTCCCTCTCCCTCCCGAGAAAAAGGATTTAGGAAACAGCTCAGGGTGAGAAAGGGGGAGGAAAATAATAATGACCAATAAATTAAATAAAGACCAAGCCTTGTCCTGCCATACACAGGAGTCAGGAGCCCTTTTGCATTTGAGACACCCAGCAATTACCAACTAATCCACTGGGCAAATGCAAGATGGTGCCTCCAGCCATTCTTCCCAGCCCAGCTGTTTTGTGTGGGGAATGTTTGCAGACTGAATTAAGGGACAAGCAGGGAAAATACCCTCCTTGTTTCCCTCAGGGCAGCAGGGTGGCTGCACAAAGCCTCCAAAGGCTCTTTGGGCTCAGCTTTGGAAGGTAGAGGCTGTAAATGAGAATGTAAACCCCCTTCCTCCAAATTATTATTATAATTTTGAAATTAAGGGGCTCTCAGGCAAAGATATGGGAATTAGGAATAACAGTTCTTTGCTAGGAAAATTAAAATAGAAATGCAGTATTACAAAGAACAATCCCAGCCCTGCCAGAGTCAGAATCCAAGCTGGCACAGTCAGTCAGTCAGGGTGGTGGCACAGTCCCATTCCATGGTGCTGCATCCTCCTGCAGGGGCAGATGTGGTTCAGCTGGAGCAGTGCTCCTGGAGAAGGTGCAGTTTCCTCTGAAGCTCCAGGGATGATGTGGAAAGGTCTGGCTTTCCTCTGGAATCCAGTGGAAAGAAGGTGCCTTGGTGTCCAAAATCTCAGTTTTTATCTGGGTAGGAAAGGCTTGGCTCCTGCCCTGGCTGGAGCATCTCCCAGTGGGATGATGGAATTTTATCAGCCATGCACTGGGACTCAGTGGCCATGAACAGGAGATATCTCCTGGAGGGAGGATGGGCTGTGGGAAGATAAAGATGATTGCCCAGCTGATTTAAAGATGGCCCATTAGCAGAGAATGTGTGCCAGGAGATCAGGGGCACTGCCACACCCAGTTTTAACAGATGAGGACAGAATTCACATTTCTGGCCATATCAACCCAACACACAGAGACACTTGAATAACAACAGCATCTTCTTTATTGTGAATGTTCTCCACTTTATATACTCTTAACAAAGTGTGACCCTCTGTCATTGCCTGCACAATAATCTATTACATTCATTGGAGTAAAGCAATTAGCATCAATATGTTTGGTAAAAGTTTTGCAAAAATTTAATCAGGCACGTATACACATTTATGCACGTAGTTTAACTACAAAAATCCTTTGTGTATATTTTTTAATCAGTTTCCATGCTAATGTCCTTGTTTTCTTCCTTGCTACAGATATACTCAGAATTCACCAATTAATTACTCTTTCTTCTGCTGACTCATTTTGGCTTACAGCTGTCCAGCCCCTCTACACTCTGATTTTTCCTCCTCACTCTGCTAAAGGAGCTCTCTCCTAGCACTGAGGGCTTCCAGTGCCATTTGGAAAACACAAATGTCCTTCACACTTGTGTCTAATAATAAAATTGAATTTGGAATTACCATAAGGGTCTGAACTGTAGGAAATGCAGTACAGGGCCAAGTGCAGCTTTGTCCTTAAAACCCATAGCTGTCAGATAGATGCTGTCAGTATTTTTTGTTTTCTACCTGGGCAACTGGGAAATTTGATGTTTCTTTGTCTAAAATCAGCAGAACTTTTCAGGAAACCAAAGAGGTCCAAAGGCATAAAGATAGGAAGGAAGGGTGCCTACAGAATAAAATTTCTGCATCATCATAAATCCCAGAAATTGGTCACTGACTTTGGTTTGCTCCTCCAAACTGTTTTCCCAAGCTTGGCAATATTTTTCAGGCTCAGATGGGAAATGTTACCCTGAACCTGACAGAGTCTAAGGTAGTATCTTCCTGAAAAAAAACAACTTTTTCTATGATGAAATAACATTTGTCCATCAGAAAATTTTCCATCACAAACAATAATCCAGGAGCTCTTTGTACCCAAGCAAATTTTCAAGCAATCTTATCTGAGTGATATTTACAGGTTTCTCAAGCAGTATTGTCATGCTCTAAATAAGAAGTTATAATTTTGCTAGGTCAGAAATATTTTGAAGGATAAATATCCTAATAAATTATAATATCTCCAAGCATTAGGAGATAATAATATGTCTGTTCTGGTTATTTCTTGAGTAATTCCATAATATAAGAGCAGTCCTTACTCCTATTCTGGACTAGGTAGCTTTGTGCCCGTTGTAATATGAAATCCTACAAAATTCTGATTTCTAATATCCAAAGATATCCAGTAAAATCTGAGAATGAGCAATTGTAGGGAATTGAACTGGTATCTCAGGCTTTTTAATTGTTTCTTTTCTTGGTTATGGTATTTTAAAGAGGAGAATATCCCCTGGGATTATAATTAATAATCTCAGTGTTGATGTCTAGAGCTGTTTAAGTGATAGGTAAAGCAGTAGATAAATAAAACAATACATGGATTTATATTGAATAAATCAATAAATCATTAAATTAGTGATACCTCAGATATTAGGACTCTGTCCCACAGACTCCCATCTATTAGTGTACTGGACTTTTTTTTGGGCATATCTGCATAACTTTATCCATAAAAAACCATAACAGTGAATTAGACAAATCCTGCTTCACACTAAGTTTGGATTGAGTTGGAATATTTGAGAGGGCTTTTTTTTCACTCTCAGATTTCCAAAATCCTCATCAGGAATCTGCTGGAGGCTCCACTCTGAGCATTAAAAATAAATTTAGCACCCAGCCCAGCAGCCCCAGTGCAGCAACCCAGTGGGAGCCACAGCATTTCTCCCACCCAGCCATGGGAAGTGCCATAAAAAATCAGGGAGGGTTTGAAATGAAAATCCGTGATTGATGGTGCTCACGAGAGCTGTAGACCCAGAATTGCTCCAGTGTTCATAAACTGAGGACATTCCTCTCAACAGCTCTGAGGAAAGGTGTCCCTTTGACACCTTGGCTGTCCTCCAGCCCCAGCTCCAGCAAGACCTCACACGGGGCCAGGGAGGAGAGGGAACTGCTGGAGTCAGTGAGTCAGGGGTCTCTCTGAGTTCTTCAGAGAGACATCAGAGTGCAGGGGTTGAATTAAAGCCTTTACATGGGTTGAAGTATGTGATGCCATTCACACATAAAGGAGACATTTAAGTGGAAGTAAGTTGGTAATTTTAGGGTGAGTTCTAATGCTTTTAGTAAGTGAAAGGTTTCAAATGCCACAGTAGTAGTTCAAGTTCTAGAGAAGGTTGAAACACACTGATATATTCAGCAAGAGACTCCAGGCCCACATTGTAGACAGGACTTAGACATAATAGAGCTATAGGAAGAATATTGCTGACATTTTTTAGATAGAACAAGATAGATTGTATGTGTAGTTCTATACATAACCTGGTGTGCTAAGAAACCAGAATTCTAATAGGTTGAGGAGTGGTGGTCTGAGTGTCATCTTAGCTTGTTGGAAAAATCCTGTATAAGAGTTTGTATTGGGGAGAGTTGGTGCTTTTAGCCATTCTGGCTTTTAGCCACTTGCTTTTAGCCATTCACTTATTGCTATTGCAATTGCCATTGCTTTCTGTGTGCTTTTTGAGACTGATGTCTGCTTTGTAATAAGATGTGCTTTGTAATAAATAACCTGGATCCATTTTTATTGTGAAAAATAGAAAATATCCCTCTCCTGTTTTCCTCCTAGCTCAGAGCAGCCTGTTTTGTTTGCAGTGGCCAAAGGCTCTGGAGTGTTGGCGGTGAGTGACGTGAAACGGATTTGTGGTCTCAGCCCATTTCCCAGGACACTCAGGGGCTGTGTCATCCTTAACATCTTTAATTGTCCAGGGATCCAGCAGGGAAGCCAAACCCTGCTCTGGTGCAGGGGTTAATTAATGGTGTTCTGCAGAGCAGACGCAGTGGTTGGGAAGTGGGAAGAGGCACGGCGCTCTGACCCTGATTAAGTGTGGATTTGTGGAGAAAAGCCATCCCCCTTTCTGAACCTCGAGGAAAACCAAAGCAAACCAAATAAAGAGAATCACAGCATCATTTTCAGCTGGAAAGGAGCTCCAAGATCATCGAGTCCAACCATTCCCCCAGCACTGCCAAGGCCATGACTAAACCCTGTCCCCAAGTGCCGAATCCACACATATTTTAAATAGCTCCAGGAATGGCTGCTCAACCACTTCCCTGGGCAGCCTGTTCCAGTGCCTGACAACCCCTTCAGGGAAAACATTTTCCCTCATGTCCAACCTAAACCTCTCCTGGCCCAGCCTGAGACTGTTCCTTCTCCTCCTGTCCCTGTTCCCTGAAGCAGAGCTCCAGCAGAGGGGCTGTCCCCTCCTGTCAGGGAGTTGTGCAGAGCCAGAAATTCCCCCTGGGCCTCCTTTTCTCAGGCTGAGCCCCTTTCCCAGCTCCCTCAGCCCTTCCTGGGGCTCCAGACCCTTCCCCAGCTCTGTTCCCTGCCCTGGAACACACCCCAGCCCCTCAATGTCCTGAATAACTTCCTTTTCCCCCTCTCCCATCCCATTGCTGGGAAAAGGTGGAAAGTAGCTATTCAAGTCTGATTTTGGTTTTCACCTCAGTCTGGGGGTGTTCTATCCTCATCCAGATTTGCCCTAGATTTACCTCCCAAGACAGCTGAGGTTGGATTTTATCTCCTGGTTCTCTGGATGGGTGGTGTAGTTAATGGCTTATGTCCTCAGGCCACTCATGGATTATTGTGAGGTTTTAGGATTTAAATGATAGAATCAAATGTTTGGAGTGGAAAGCACCTTAGAGATCATCTTGTGCCATTCCCTACCATGGGCAGTGACAACTTCCAGCACCCCAGGCTGCTCCAAGCCCTGTCCAGCCTGGCCTTGGGCACCTCCAGGGATCCAGGGGCAGCCACAAGCTCTGTTCCAGGTGCAGAGGATGTTTGCACTGCATTCATCTTGGAGGATTTACACCCCTCCACCTACAGCCTAGTAGAAACAGAGGTTGGCAGCATCTTTATTTTGGCCCAGATTTTCCCAGGAGCTTTTCCTATCAATTAAATTAGAAGTCAGTGTTAGTAATATTCCTGCTCACCCATTTATAATTTGATTTATAGTGAAGATAAAGGATTTGGTGCATTGAAGAGATTTTAATCCTCCTTCTGACAAGTCAGTTGTCTTGCCTCAGTTTCCCCAATGTCAGTAAAAAGTCTGTCATTCCTGGATTTATAATATCCATTATTTTAAGGGCTTTTGCTTTATTGTCTTTAGCAGCTTGCCTGGTGTTCCAGAAGTGTTTCAGGCCCTCAGCACTCCACACCTCGTGGTGACAAAAACATTGTGGGCAAGAGCACTAAAACTCCAGCAATTTAGCTGGCTCATATGTCCTGTCCCATTATTTCAGGAATTATTTCTCTGCTGTTTAGCACTTTTATAATGAACTGATCCCACTGGTTTTCCAGTGGAAGACAAGGAGACAGCTTGACCAGGACAAATCAAACCCAGGACTCAGCTCAAAGCGGTGTCACATCTATTTTGAGAATTTGATTTTTAGTTTCAATTAAGGAAACCTTCAGATGGTCAAAGAGCCCTGTGGCTTTGCAGCAAGTACAGGAGGTTCTTGGTTCAGGGGTTGGAGAGCTGAGCCCTCCTTGGTGGCACAGTGGTGGGATGGGGATGCTTTTGGGAGGAGTCATCCACACATCCCCAGGGAATTGGGTTTGTGGGCTGGCTCTGGCCACCAGAGGATGCCTGGAGGGGCAGAAGGGATTTTGGGATGGTGACAGGGAGGGAGGGTGACAAACACTTTGTGCCATCCATGAGGAGGACAAAGTGATTTGTCAGAACTTTGGGACAAGGGGGAGTTGAGAGGGATCCTTTGTGTGTGAAATGCCAGCTGGGCTGGAATTCCAGCCAGGAGGTTTTTCCCTTGGGAGGGAACCCAACAGCTTTAGGAACATCCTGTGACAGAATGTAGGAGTCATCTCCTCCTGGGAACAGCCCTGCCACCCTGGCTCAGCTTGCTGCAGGGCTTGGAAATGCTCTCATTCATTCCCAAGGATACAATCCCTGGCTCCTGGTCACCCTGCCAGAGGTCAGCTCTGTCACAGTGCTGTCACTGCCCTGGGGGGACATCGGGGTGACAGCCAAGGGCTGAGGGTTTGATGGCAGGGAAATGACCCCTGGAACAGCACTGGAAATGGGAACCTGAGGATTGGATGGGAAGGAAATAACCCATGGGACAGCACTGGAAATGGGAACCTGAGGATTGGATGGGAAGGAAATAATCCATGGGACAGCACTGGAAATGGGAACATGAGGATTGGATGGGAAGGAAATAACCCATGGGACAGCACTGGAAATGGGAACCTGAGGATTGGATGGCAGAGAAATACCCCATGGAACAGCACTGGAAATGGGAACATGAGGATTGGATGGGAAGGAAATAACCCATGGAACAGCACTGGAAATGGGAACATGAGGATTGGATGGCAGAGAAATATCCCATGGAACAGCACTGGAAATGGGAACATGAGGATCTGATAGAAGGGAAATAACCCATGGAGCAGTGCTGGAAATGGGAACATGAGGATTGGATGGGAAGGAAATAACCCATGGAACAGCACTGGAAATGGGAACATGGGAATTTGACAGGAGGGAAATAACCCCTGGAACAGCACTGGCAAGGGGAGCCTGATCACTCTGTGCAGCTCCCTGAAAGGTGGCTGTGCTCAGCTGGGGTTGGGTTTCTCCAGGCAGCACTGACAGAACCAGAGGACACAGCCTCAAGCTAAGCCAAGGGAAATATAGGCTGGATATCAGGAGAAAGATTTTTACAGAAAGAGTGATAAAGTGCTGGAATGGTCTGCCCAGGGGGGTGGTGGAGTCACCATTCTGGGTGTGTTTATAAAGCCTGGATGTGGCACTGGGTGCCATGGGCTAGTTGAGCTGTTAGGGCTGGGTTGGACTTGATGGTCTTGGGGGTCTCTTCCAACCCAGTGATTCTGAGGATTTGATGGGAGGGAAATAACCCATGGAACAGCAATGGAAAGGGGAGGTTGAAGATCTGATGGGAGGGAAAGATCCCCTGGAACAGCACTGGAAATGGGAACCTGAGGATTGGATGGGAAGGAAATAACCCCTGGAACAGTGCTGGAAATGGGAAGCCTGAGGGTTTGATGGAAGGGAAATAACCCATGGAATATCTCAGGAAGTGGGAATCTGAGGATTTGGTGGGAGGGAAATAACCCATGGAACTGGGAATGGGAACCTGAGGATTTAGTGGGAGGGAAAGAGCCCCTGGAACAGCTCTGGAGAGCCTGAGGAGCTGTGGCAGAGCTGCCGTGCCTCTGCCAGATGTGGCTGGGATGATGCAGGGGCATCCAGCTGTTGCTCTGCTCCCTCCAGCTGTTCCTCCTCACCAGCAGGGACAAGCCCAGCCCTCACCCTCCAAATGGATCAATATTCCCAGCCTCCAACCCCCATTCCACAGGGCCCCTTGACCAGGGTGGCAATGGGGAAATTAGCTGGGTGGATGTTTTGTTTAACGATGAGGATATATTTGTATAATGACATGTTCAGGTCTCAAATAATGAGCTCAGATTTTTCTCTCCCCCCACCCCCCTCCCTCCCCATTCTCCTTGCTTTCCAGGGAATGCTGGCAGGTTTGGCTCTGTGCATCATACCACAAAAATCTCACTCCTCCAGAAGAAGGAGAATACACGGAGGAGCTTTCTACCAGGCTGATGTATCCCACATGCTTTTCTATCTCAGCTTGGATTTCTTCAGGCCAGACAAAAGGATCAAAGACAGGGAGGGGCAGGGCTGGGGGGAGCTTTAATCCTTGCAGACATGGAGAGCAGGGCAGCAGAGCAGGGCTAGAAAGGCTCAGACGTAGCCAAATTTAAGAGCTGGTATTTATGAGCTGTGCCTAGAAATTGCCTCTGAGGATTGCAGAGCAGCTGGTGTCCCTTTCAGCTGACATTTGTATGGAGCACAGCACAGGCATGGGCAGGGAAGACAAATCATGGATGGAATTGGTGGATGCAGGAGCAGGAAATGGGTGTTGTGTGGTCCAGGTTGCCTTTCTGTGGGTTTGTGTCGTGTTATCTGCATGGAGCTAAGGCAGGTGTTAGTCCCAGGACTGAAATGCTGCTGGGATGGCAGTAAATCTAAATGTCTTCAGCTAAATCAATCTTCAGAGAGTTTCTGCTAAAGGTGTTCTCCTTCCACCATATCTGAGATTCTGCCATTCTTCTCCAGCTCTGAGGGTGTCCTGCAGTCAACTCTCCATGGGGAGGAACACGAGGTGGAATTCCAGCAATAGGAAGAAGGATTTCTGCAGGAGGAGCTACCCAAGGGTAGTAATTTAAAATATATTCCAGCTCACAAATATTTGAAGGATTTTTCCAAAGGGTTGCTGTGCTTATTGAATGCTTGTTAAGTAACTGCACAGTGCCTTGTCTCTGAGTTTTGACTGGGAATTATTAACACCCACTCAGTAACATTTCACATTCCAGGCTCTGGATTTTAAGACAGTTTAATGTATTCAGGGGACTCCAGGAAAGAAGAGAAGCTGGTGACAAATGAACATCATCCTGGTGACACACACATCTCCCATAGCTGTCCCCCAGTGAAGAAATTCTTTTTCCTGGCCTCTCAGAAAACCAAATAAAACAAGTTTTATGCTGAGGTGCTATGTGAGGGTGAAGGATTCTGTGAGGCACTGCTGTCCCTAAGCAAGCAGCTCATAAATATATTTATATTTATATTTATATTTATATTTATTTATATTTATTATATTTA